>NW_026948585.1:0-106846 GCF_035770615.1 Melospiza melodia melodia
TGCAAAGGTACTGTTTTCTATCAGTTGGCAAGGTGCGCACACAATCCCAGTGTTGTACAGCTTGCTTCTTCACCTTCCCGAAGCTGCCGCTCTCGCCGGCTGCCGGAGCCCAAGAAGCGGCTTCTTCGCGCAAAGACGATTGTGCCGCTCACAGTGCTCTCCCTAGCGCGGCTTCTGCCGAAAGACGCCCGGCAGCGGCTCTTACCTCCGGAGAGCATCCTACCTTCCTCTTTAGCTCCTCTTCTCATCTACACCTCGGCAACAAGCTTTTGCACTATGTCTGGCTAGGAAAAACTGTGCCAGCACAGAAAACATCTCCCCTCGTGTTCTAGAAGTTGCACGGATGTCTGCCAAGTGTTTGGCAGGAAGAAAAGAAAAGTTGTCCAAAACAGCTTCCAATCGAATGTTCCTGTGATTGGAAAAGTCAGGAGAGTGCAAAGGTACTGTTTTCTATCAGTTGGCAAGGTGCGCACACAATCCCAGTGTTGTACAGCTTGCTTCTTCACCTTCCCGAAGCTGCCGCTCTCGCCGGCTGCCGGAGCCCAAGAAGCGGCTTCTTCGCGCAAAGACGATTGTGCCGCTCACAGTGCTCTCCTTAGCGCGGCTTCTGCCGAAAGACGCCCGGCAGCGGCTCTTACCTCCGGAGAGCATCCTACCTTCCTCTTTAGCTCCTCTTCTCATCTACACCTCGGCAACAAGCTTTTCCACTATGTCTGGCTAGGAAAAACTGTGCCAGCACAGAAAACATCTCCCCTCGTGTTCTAGAAGTTGCACGGATGTCTGCCAAGTGTTTGGCAGGAAGAAAAGAAAAGTTGTCCAAAACAGCTTCCAATCGAATGTTCCTGTGATTGGAAAAGTCAGGAGAGTGCAAAGGTACTGTTTTCTATCAGTTGGCAAGGTGCGCACACAATCCCAGTGTTGTACAGCTTGCTTCTTCACCTTCCCGAAGCTGCCGCTCTCGCCGGCTGCCGGAGCCCAAGAAGCGGCTTCTTCGCGCAAAGACGATTGTGCCGCTCACAGTGCTCTCCTTAGCGCGGCTTCTGCCGAAAGACGCCCGGCAGCGGCTCTTACCTCCGGAGAGCATCCTACCTTCCTCTTTAGCTCCTCTTCTCATCTACACCTCGGCAACAAGCTTTTCCACTATGTCTGGCTAGGAAAAACTGTGCCAGCACAGAAAACATCTCCCCTCGTGTTCTAGAAGTTGCACGGATGTCTGCCAAGTGTTTGGCAGGAAGAAAAGAAAAGTTGTCCAAAACAGCTTCCAATCGAATGTTCCTGTGATTGGAAAAGTCAGGAGAGTGCAAAGGTACTGTTTTCTATCAGTTGGCAAGGTGCGCACACAATCCCAGTGTTGTACAGCTTGCTTCTTCACCTTCCCGAAGCTGCCGCTCTCGCCGGCTGCCGGAGCCCAAGAAGCGGCTTCTTCGCGCAAAGACGATTGTGCCGCTCACAGTGCTCTCCCTAGCGCGGCTTCTGCCGAAAGACGCCCGGCAGCGGCTCTTACCTCCGGAGAGCATCCTACCTTCCTCTTTAGCTCCTCTTCTCATCTACACCTCGGCAACAAGCTTTTCCACTATGTCTGGCTAGGAAAAACTGTGCCAGCACAGAAAACATCTCCCCTCGTGTTCTAGAAGTTGCACGGATGTCTGCCAAGTGTTTGGCAGGAAGAAAAGAAAAGTTGTCCAAAACAGCTTCCAATCGAATGTTCCTGTGATTGGAAAAGTCAGGAGAGTGCAAAGGTACTGTTTTCTATCAGTTGGCAAGGTGCGCACACAATCCCAGTGTTGTACAGCTTGCTTCTTCACCTTCCCGAAGCTGCCGCTCTCGCCGGCTGCCGGAGCCCAAGAAGCGGCTTCTTCGCGCAAAGACGATTGTGCCGCTCACAGTGCTCTCCTTAGCGCGGCTTCTGCCGAAAGACGCCCGGCAGCGGCTCTTACCTCCGGAGAGCATCCTACCTTCCTCTTTAGCTCCTCTTCTCATCTACACCTCGGCAACAAGCTTTTCCACTATGTCTGGCTAGGAAAAACTGTGCCAGCACAGAAAACATCTCCCCTCGTGTTCTAGAAGTTGCACGGATGTCTGCCAAGTGTTTGGCAGGAAGAAAAGAAAAGTTGTCCAAAACAGCTTCCAATCGAATGTTCCTGTGATTGGAAAAGTCAGGAGAGTGCAAAGGTACTGTTTTCTATCAGTTGGCAAGGTGCGCACACAATCCCAGTGTTGTACAGCTTGCTTCTTCACCTTCCCGAAGCTGCCGCTCTCGCCGGCTGCCGGAGCCCAAGAAGCGGCTTCTTCGCGCAAAGACGATTGTGCCGCTCACAGTGCTCTCCTAGCGCGGCTTCTGCCGAAAGACGCCCGGCAGCGGCTCTTACCTCCGGAGAGCATCCTACCTTCCTCTTTAGCTCCTCTTCTCATCTACACCTCGGCAACAAGCTTTTGCACTCTGTCTGGCTAGGAAAAACTGTGCCAGCACAGAAAACATCTCCCATCGTGTTCTAGAAGTTGCACGGATGTCTGCCAAGTGTTTGGCAGGAAGAAAAGAAAAGTTGTCCAAAACAGCTTCCAATCGAATGTTCCTGTGATTGGAAAAGTCAGGAGAGTGCAAAGGTACTGTTTTCTATCAGTTGGCAAGGTGCGCACACAATCCCAGTGTTGTACAGCTTGCTTCTTCACCTTCCCGAAGCTGCCGCTCTCGCCGGCTGCCGGAGCCCAAGAAGCGGCTTCTTCGCGCAAAGACGATTGTGCCGCTCACAGTGCTCTCCTTAGCGCGGCTTCTGCCGAAAGACGCCCGGCAGCGGCTCTTACCTCCGGAGAGCATCCTACCTTCCTCTTTAGCTCCTCTTCTCATCTACACCTCGGCAACAAGCTTTTCCACTATGTCTGGCTAGGAAAAACTGTGCCAGCACAGAAAACATCTCCCCTCGTGTTCTAGAAGTTGCACGGATGTCTGCCAAGTGTTTGGCAGGAAGAAAAGAAAAGTTGTCCAAAACAGCTTCCAATCGAATGTTCCTGTGATTGGAAAAGTCAGGAGAGTGCAAAGGTACTGTTTTCTATCAGTTGGCAAGGTGCGCACACAATCCCAGTGTTGTACAGCTTGCTTCTTCACCTTCCCGAAGCTGCCGCTCTCGCCGGCTGCCGGAGCCCAAGAAGCGGCTTCTTCGCGCAAAGACGATTGTGCCGCTCACAGTGCTCTCCTTAGCGCGGCTTCTGCCGAAAGACGCCCGGCAGCGGCTCTTACCTCCGGAGAGCATCCTACCTTCCTCTTTAGCTCCTCTTCTCATCTACACCTCGGCAACAAGCTTTTCCACTATGTCTGGCTAGGAAAAACTGTGCCAGCACAGAAAACATCTCCCCTCGTGTTCTAGAAGTTGCACGGATGTCTGCCAAGTGTTTGGCAGGAAGAAAAGAAAAGTTGTCCAAAACAGCTTCCAATCGAATGTTCCTGTGATTGGAAAAGTCAGGAGAGTGCAAAGGTACTGTTTTCTATCAGTTGGCAAGGTGCGCACACAATCCCAGTGTTGTACAGCTTGCTTCTTCACCTTCCCGAAGCTGCCGCTCTCGCCGGCTGCCGGAGCCCAAGAAGCGGCTTCTTCGCGCAAAGACGATTGTGCCGCTCACAGTGCTCTCCTTAGCGCGGCTTCTGCCGAAAGACGCCCGGCAGCGGCTCTTACCTCCGGAGAGCATCCTACCTTCCTCTTTAGCTCCTCTTCTCATCTACACCTCGGCAACAAGCTTTTCCACTATGTCTGGCTAGGAAAAACTGTGCCAGCACAGAAAACATCTCCCATCGTGTTCTAGAAGTTGCACGGATGTCTGCCAAGTGTTTGGCAGGAAGAAAAGAAAAGTTGTCCAAAACAGCTTCCAATCGAATGTTCCTGTGATTGGAAAAGTCAGGAGAGTGCAAAGGTACTGTTTTCTATCAGTTGGCAAGGTGCGCACACAATCCCAGTGTTGTACAGCTTGCTTCTTCACCTTCCCGAAGCTGCCGCTCTCGCCGGCTGCCGGAGCCCAAGAAGCGGCTTCTTCGCGCAAAGACGATTGTGCCGCTCACAGTGCTCTCCTTAGCGCGGCTTCTGCCGAAAGACGCCCGGCAGCGGCTCTTACCTCCGGAGAGCATCCTACCTTCCTCTTTAGCTCCTCTTCTCATCTACACCTCGGCAACAAGCTTTTCCACTATGTCTGGCTAGGAAAAACTGTGCCAGCACAGAAAACATCTCCCCTCGTGTTCTAGAAGTTGCACGGATGTCTGCCAAGTGTTTGGCAGGAAGAAAAGAAAAGTTGTCCAAAACAGCTTCCAATCGAATGTTCCTGTGATTGGAAAAGTCAGGAGAGTGCAAAGGTACTGTTTTCTATCAGTTGGCAAGGTGCGCACACAATCCCAGTGTTGTACAGCTTGCTTCTTCACCTTCCCGAAGCTGCCGCTCTCGCCGGCTGCCGGAGCCCAAGAAGCGGCTTCTTCGCGCAAAGACGATTGTGCCGCTCACAGTGCTCTCCTTAGCGCGGCTTCTGCCGAAAGACGCCCGGCAGCGGCTCTTACCTCCGGAGAGCATCCTACCTTCCTCTTTAGCTCCTCTTCTCATCTACACCTCGGCAACAAGCTTTTCCACTATGTCTGGCTAGGAAAAACTGTGCCAGCACAGAAAACATCTCCCATCGTGTTCTAGAAGTTGCACGGATGTCTGCCAAGTGTTTGGCAGGAAGAAAAGAAAAGTTGTCCAAAACAGCTTCCAATCGAATGTTCCTGTGATTGGAAAAGTCAGGAGAGTGCAAAGGTACTGTTTTCTATCAGTTGGCAAGGTGCGCACACAATCCCAGTGTTGTACAGCTTGCTTCTTCACCTTCCCGAAGCTGCCGCTCTCGCCGGCTGCCGGAGCCCAAGAAGCGGCTTCTTCGCGCAAAGACGATTGTGCCGCTCACAGTGCTCTCCTTAGCGCGGCTTCTGCCGAAAGACGCCCGGCAGCGGCTCTTACCTCCGGAGAGCATCCTACCTTCCTCTTTAGCTCCTCTTCTCATCTACACCTCGGCAACAAGCTTTTCCACTATGTCTGGCTAGGAAAAACTGTGCCAGCACAGAAAACATCTCCCATCGTGTTCTAGAAGTTGCACGGATGTCTGCCAAGTGTTTGGCAGGAAGAAAAGAAAAGTTGTCCAAAACAGCTTCCAATCGAATGTTCGTGTGATTGGAAAAGTCAGGAGAGTGCAAAGGTACTGTTTTCTATCAGTTGGCAAGGTGCGCACACAATCCCAGTGTTGTACAGCTTGCTTCTTCACCTTCCCGAAGCTGCCGCTCTCGCCGGCTGCCGGAGCCAAGAAGCGGCTTCTTCGCGCAAAGACGATTGTGCCGCTCACAGTGCTCTCCTTAGCGCGGCTTCTGCCGAAAGACGCCCGGCAGCGGCTCTTACCTCCGGAGAGCATCCTACCTTCCTCTTTAGCTCCTCTTCTCATCTACACCTCGGCAACAAGCTTTTCCACTATGTCTGGCTAGGAAAAACTGTGCCAGCACAGAAAACATCTCCCCTCGTGTTCTAGAAGTTGCACGGATGTCTGCCAAGTGTTTGGCAGGAAGAAAAGAAAAGTTGTCCAAAACAGCTTCCAATCGAATGTTCCTGTGATTGGAAAAGTCAGGATAGTGCAAAGGTACTGTTTTCTATCAGTTGGCAAGGTGCGCACACAATCCCAGTGTTGTACAGCTTGCTTCTTCACCTTCCCGAAGCTGCCGCTCTCGCCGGCTGCCGGAGCCCAAGAAGCGGCTTCTTCGCGCAAAGACGATTGTGCCGCTCACAGTGCTCTCCCTAGCGCGGCTTCTGCCGAAAGACGCCCGGCAGCGGCTCTTACCTCCGGAGAGCATCCTACCTTCCTCTTTAGCTCCTCTTCTCATCTACACCTCGGCAACAAGCTTTTCCACTATGTCTGGCTAGGAAAAACTGTGCCAGCACAGAAAACATCTCCCCTCGTGTTCTAGAAGTTGCACGGATGTCTGCCAAGTGTTTGGCAGGAAGAAAAGAAAAGTTGTCCAAAACAGCTTCCAATCGAATGTTCCTGTGATTGGAAAAGTCAGGAGAGTGCAAAGGTACTGTTTTCTATCAGTTGGCAAGGTGCGCACACAATCCCAGTGTTGTACAGCTTGCTTCTTCACCTTCCCGAAGCTGCCGCTCTCGCCGGCTGCCGGAGCCCAAGAAGCGGCTTCTTCGCGCAAAGACGATTGTGCCGCTCACAGTGCTCTCCTTAGCGCGGCTTCTGCCGAAAGACGCCTGGCAGCGGCTCTTACCTCCGGAGAGCATCCTACCTTCCTCTTTAGCTCCTCTTCTCATCTACACCTCGGCAACAAGCTTTTCCACTATGTCTGGCTAGGAAAAACTGTGCCAGCACAGAAAACATCTCCCATCGTGTTCTAGAAGTTGCACGGATGTCTGCCAAGTGTTTGGCAGGAAGAAAAGAAAAGTTGTCCAAAACAGCTTCCAATCGAATGTTCCTGTGATTGGAAAAGTCAGGAGAGTGCAAAGGTACTGTTTTCTATCAGTTGGCAAGGTGCGCACACAATCCCAGTGTTGTACAGCTTGCTTCTTCACCTTCCCGAAGCTGCCGCTCTCGCCGGCTGCCGGAGCCCAAGAAGCGGCTTCTTCGCGCAAAGACGATTGTGCCGCTCACAGTGCTCTCCCTAGCGCGGCTTCTGCCGAAAGACGCCCGGCAGCGGCTCTTACCTCCGGAGAGCATCCTACCTTCCTCTTTAGCTCCTCTTCTCATCTACACCTCGGCAACAAGCTTTTCCACTATGTCTGGCTAGGAAAAACTGTGCCAGCACAGAAAACATCTCCCCTCGTGTTCTAGAAGTTGCACGGATGTCTGCCAAGTGTTTGGCAGGAAGAAAAGAAAAGTTGTCCAAAACAGCTTCCAATCGAATGTTCCTGTGATTGGAAAAGTCAGGAGAGTGCAAAGGTACTGTTTTCTATCAGTTGGCAAGGTGCGCACACAATCCCAGTGTTGTACAGCTTGCTTCTTCACCTTCCCGAAGCTGCCGCTCTCGCCGGCTGCCGGAGCCCAAGAAGCGGCTTCTTCGCGCAAAGACGATTGTGCCGCTCACAGTGCTCTCCTTAGCGCGGCTTCTGCCGAAAGACGCCCGGCAGCGGCTCTTACCTCCGGAGAGCATCCTACCTTCCTCTTTAGCTCCTCTTCTCATCTACACCTCGGCAACAAGCTTTTCCACTATGTCTGGCTAGGAAAAACTGTGCCAGCACAGAAAACATCTCCCCTCGTGTTCTAGAAGTTGCACGGATGTCTGCCAAGTGTTTGGCAGGAAGAAAAGAAAAGTTGTCCAAAACAGCTTCCAATCGAATGTTCCTGTGATTGGAAAAGTCAGGAGAGTGCAAAGGTACTGTTTTCTATCAGTTGGCAAGGTGCGCACACAATCCCAGTGTTGTACAGCTTGCTTCTTCACCTTCCCGAAGCTGCCGCTCTCGCCGGCTGCCGGAGCCCAAGAAGCGGCTTCTTCGCGCAAAGACGATTGTGCCGCTCACAGTGCTCTCCCTAGCGCGGCTTCTGCCGAAAGACGCCCGGCAGCGGCTCTTACCTCCGGAGAGCATCCTACCTTCCTCTTTAGCTCCTCTTCTCATCTACACCTCGGCAACAAGCTTTTCCACTATGTCTGGCTAGGAAAAACTGTGCCAGCACAGAAAACATCTCCCATCGTGTTCTAGAAGTTGCACGGATGTCTGCCAAGTGTTTGGCAGGAAGAAAAGAAAAGTTGTCCAAAACAGCTTCCAATCGAATGTTCGTGTGATTGGAAAAGTCAGGAGAGTGCAAAGGTACTGTTTTCTATCAGTTGGCAAGGTGCGCACACAATCCCAGTGTTGTACAGCTTGCTTCTTCACCTTCCCGAAGCTGCCGCTCTCGCCGGCTGCCGGAGCCCAAGAAGCGGCTTCTTCGCGCAAAGACGATTGTGCCGCTCACAGTGCTCTCCTTAGCGCGGCTTCTGCCGAAAGACGCCCGGCAGCGGCTCTTACCTCCGGAGAGCATCCTACCTTCGTCTTTAGCTCCTCTTCTCATCTACACCTCGGCAACAAGCTTTTCCACTATGTCTGGCTAGGAAAAACTGTGCCAGCACAGAAAACATCTCCCATCGTGTTCTAGAAGTTGCACGGATGTCTGCCAAGTGTTTGGCAGGAAGAAAAGAAAAGTTGTCCAAAACAGCTTCCAATCGAATGTTCCTGTGATTGGAAAAGTCAGGAGAGTGCAAAGGTACTGTTTTCTATCAGTTGGCAAGGTGCGCACACAATCCCAGTGTTGTACAGCTTGCTTCTTCACCTTCCCGAAGCTGCCGCTCTCGCCGGCTGCCGGAGCCCAAGAAGCGGCTTCTTCGCGCAAAGACGATTGTGCCGCTCACAGTGCTCTCCTTAGCGCGGCTTCTGCCGAAAGACGCCCGGCAGCGGCTCTTACCTCCGGAGAGCATCCTACCTTCCTCTTTAGCTCCTCTTCTCATCTACACCTCGGCAACAAGCTTTTCCACTATGTCTGGCTAGGAAAAACTGTGCCAGCACAGAAAACATCTCCCCTCGTGTTCTAGAAGTTGCACGGATGTCTGCCAAGTGTTTGGCAGGAAGAAAAGAAAAGTTGTCCAAAACAGCTTCCAATCGAATGTTCCTGTGATTGGAAAAGTCAGGAGAGTGCAAAGGTACTGTTTTCTATCAGTTGGCAAGGTGCGCACACAATCCCAGTGTTGTACAGCTTGCTTCTTCACCTTCCCGAAGCTGCCGCTCTCGCCGGCTGCCGGAGCCCAAGAAGCGGCTTCTTCGCGCAAAGACGATTGCGCCGCTCACAGTGCTCTCCTTAGCGCGGCTTCTGCCGAAAGACGCCCGGCAGCGGCTCTTACCTCCGGAGAGCATCCTACCTTCCTCTTTAGCTCCTCTTCTCATCTACACCTCGGCAACAAGCTTTTCCACTATGTCTGGCTAGGAAAAACTGTGCCAGCACAGAAAACATCTCCCATCGTGTTCTAGAAGTTGCACGGATGTCTGCCAAGTGTTTGGCAGGAAGAAAAGAAAAGTTGTCCAAAACAGCTTCCAATCGAATGTTCCTGTGATTGGAAAAGTCAGGAGAGTGCAAAGGTACTGTTTTCTATCAGTTGGCAAGGTGCGCACACAATCCCAGTGTTGTACAGCTTGCTTCTTCACCTTCCCGAAGCTGCCGCTCTCGCCGGCTGCCGGAGCCCAAGAAGCGGCTTCTTCGCGCAAAGACGATTGTGCCGCTCACAGTGCTCTCCCTAGCGCGGCTTCTGCCGAAAGACGCCCGGCAGCGGCTCTTACCTCCGGAGAGCATCCTACCTTCCTCTTTAGCTCCTCTTCTCATCTACACCTCGGCAACAAGCTTTTCCACTATGTCTGGCTAGGAAAAACTGTGCCAGCACAGAAAACATCTCCCCTCGTGTTCTAGAAGTTGCACGGATGTCTGCCAAGTGTTTGGCAGGAAGAAAAGAAAAGTTGTCCAAAACAGCTTCCAATCGAATGTTCCTGTGATTGGAAAAGTCAGGAGAGTGCAAAGGTACTGTTTTCTATCAGTTGGCAAGGTGCGCACACAATCCCAGTGTTGTACAGCTTGCTTCTTCACCTTCCCGAAGCTGCCGCTCTCGCCGGCTGCCGGAGCCCAAGAAGCGGCTTCTTCGCGCAAAGACGATTGTGCCGCTCACAGCGCTCTCCCTAGCGCGGCTTCTGCCGAAAGACGCCCGGCAGCGGCTCTTACCTCCGGAGAGCATCCTACCTTCCTCTTTAGCTCCTCTTCTCATCTACACCTCGGCAACAAGCTTTTCCACTATGTCTGGCTAGGAAAAACTGTGCCAGCACAGAAAACATCTCCCCTCGTGTTCTAGAAGTTGCACGGATGTCTGCCAAGTGTTTGGCAGGAAGAAAAGAAAAGTTGTCCAAAACAGCTTCCAATCGAATGTTCCTGTGATTGGAAAAGTCAGGAGAGTGCAAAGGTACTGTTTTCTATCAGTTGGCAAGGTGCGCACACAATCCCAGTGTTGTACAGCTTGCTTCTTCACCTTCCCGAAGCTGCCGCTCTCGCCGGCTGCCGGAGCCCAAGAAGCGGCTTCTTCGCGCAAAGACGATTGCGCCGCTCACAGTGCTCTCCTTAGCGCGGCTTCTGCCGAAAGACGCCCGGCAGCGGCTCTTACCTCCGGAGAGCATCCTACCTTCCTCTTTAGCTCCTCTTCTCATCTACACCTCGGCAACAAGCTTTTCCACTATGTCTGGCTAGGAAAAACTGTGCCAGCACAGAAAACATCTCCCATCGTGTTCTAGAAGTTGCACGGATGTCTGCCAAGTGTTTGGCAGGAAGAAAAGAAAAGTTGTCCAAAACAGCTTCCAATCGAATGTTCCTGTGATTGGAAAAGTCAGGAGAGTGCAAAGGTACTGTTTTCTATCAGTTGGCAAGGTGCGCACACAATCCCAGTGTTGTACAGCTTGCTTCTTCACCTTCCCGAAGCTGCCGCTCTCGCCGGCTGCCGGAGCCCAAGAAGCGGCTTCTTCGCGCAAAGACGATTGTGCCGCTCACAGTGCTCTCCCTAGCGCGGCTTCTGCCGAAAGACGCCCGGCAGCGGCTCTTACCTCCGGAGAGCATCCTACCTTCCTCTTTAGCTCCTCTTCTCATCTACACCTCGGCAACAAGCTTTTCCACTATGTCTGGCTAGGAAAAACTGTGCCAGCACAGAAAACATCTCCCCTCGTGTTCTAGAAGTTGCACGGATGTCTGCCAAGTGTTTGGCAGGAAGAAAAGAAAAGTTGTCCAAAACAGCTTCCAATCGAATGTTCCTGTGATTGGAAAAGTCAGGAGAGTGCAAAGGTACTGTTTTCTATCAGTTGGCAAGGTGCGCACACAATCCCAGTGTTGTACAGCTTGCTTCTTCACCTTCCCGAAGCTGCCGCTCTCGCCGGCTGCCGGAGCCCAAGAAGCGGCTTCTTCGCGCAAAGACGATTGCGCCGCTCACAGTGCTCTCCTTAGCGCGGCTTCTGCCGAAAGACGCCCGGCAGCGGCTCTTACCTCCGGAGAGCATCCTACCTTCCTCTTTAGCTCCTCTTCTCATCTACACCTCGGCAACAAGCTTTTCCACTATGTCTGGCTAGGAAAAACTGTGCCAGCACAGAAAACATCTCCCCTCGTGTTCTAGAAGTTGCACGGATGTCTGCCAAGTGTTTGGCAGGAAGAAAAGAAAAGTTGTCCAAAACAGCTTCCAATCGAATGTTCCTGTGATTGGAAAAGTCAGGAGAGTGCATGTACTGTTTTCTATCAGTTGGCAAGGTGCGCACACAATCCCAGTGTTGTACAGCTTGCTTCTTCACCTTCCCGAAGCTGCCGCTCTCGCCGGCTGCCGGAGCCCAAGAAGCGGCTTCTTCGCGCAAAGACGATTGTGCCGCTCACAGTGCTCTCCCTAGCGCGGCTTCTGCCGAAAGACGCCCGGCAGCGGCTCTTACCTCCGGAGAGCATCCTACCTTCCTCTTTAGCTCCTCTTCTCATCTACACCTCGGCAACAAGCTTTTCCACTATGTCTGGCTAGGAAAAACTGTGCCAGCACAGAAAACATCTCCCCTCGTGTTCTAGAAGTTGCACGGATGTCTGCCAAGTGTTTGGCAGGAAGAAAAGAAAAGTTGTCCAAAACAGCTTCCAATCGAATGTTCCTGTGATTGGAAAAGTCAGGAGAGTGCAAAGGTACTGTTTTCTATCAGTTGGCAAGGTGCGCACACAATCCCAGTGTTGTACAGCTTGCTTCTTCACCTTCCCGAAGCTGCCGCTCTCGCCGGCTGCCGGAGCCCAAGAAGCGGCTTCTTCGCGCAAAGACGATTGTGCCGCTCACAGCGCTCTCCCTAGCGCGGCTTCTGCCGAAAGACGCCCGGCAGCGGCTCTTACCTCCGGAGAGCATCCTACCTTCCTCTTTAGCTCCTCTTCTCATCTACACCTCGGCAACAAGCTTTTCCACTATGTCTGGCTAGGAAAAACTGTGCCAGCACAGAAAACATCTCCCATCGTGTTCTAGAAGTTGCACGGATGTCTGCCAAGTGTTTGGCAGGAAGAAAAGAAAAGTTGTCCAAAACAGCTTCCAATCGAATGTTCCTGTGATTGGAAAAGTCAGGAGAGTGCAAAGGTACTGTTTTCTATCAGTTGGCAAGGTGCGCACACAATCCCAGTGTTGTACAGCTTGCTTCTTCACCTTCCCGAAGCTGCCGCTCTCGCCGGCTGCCGGAGCCCAAGAAGCGGCTTCTTCGCGCAAAGACGATTGTGCCGCTCACAGCGCTCTCCTTAGCGCGGCTTCTGCCGAAAGACGCCCGGCAGCGGCTCTTACCTCCGGAGAGCATCCTACCTTCCTCTTTAGCTCCTCTTCTCATCTACACCTCGGCAACAAGCTTTTCCACTATGTCTGGCTAGGAAAAACTGTGCCAGCACAGAAAACATCTCCCCTCGTGTTCTAGAAGTTGCACGGATGTCTGCCAAGTGTTTGGCAGGAAGAAAAGAAAAGTTGTCCAAAACAGCTTCCAATCGAATGTTCCTGTGATTGGAAAAGTCAGGAGAGTGCAAAGGTACTGTTTTCTATCAGTTGGCAAGGTGCGCACACAATCCCAGTGTTGTACAGCTTGCTTCTTCACCTTCCCGAAGCTGCCGCTCTCGCCGGCTGCCGGAGCCCAAGAAGCGGCTTCTTCGCGCAAAGACGATTGTGCCGCTCACAGTGCTCTCCCTAGCGCGGCTTCTGCCGAAAGACGCCCGGCAGCGGCTCTTACCTCCGGAGAGCATCCTACCTTCCTCTTTAGCTCCTCTTCTCATCTACACCTCGGCAACAAGCTTTTCCACTATGTCTGGCTAGGAAAAACTGTGCCAGCACAGAAAACATCTCCCCTCGTGTTCTAGAAGTTGCACGGATGTCTGCCAAGTGTTTGGCAGGAAGAAAAGAAAAGTTGTCCAAAACAGCTTCCAATCGAATGTTCCTGTGATTGGAAAAGTCAGGAGAGTGCAAAGGTACTGTTTTCTATCAGTTGGCAAGGTGCGCACACAATCCCAGTGTTGTACAGCTTGCTTCTTCACCTTCCCGATAAAGCTGCCGCTCTCGCCGGCTGCCGGAGCCCAAGAAGCGGCTTCTTCGCGCAAAGACGATTGTGCCGCTCACAGTGCTCTCCTTAGCGCGGCTTCTGCCGAAAGACGCCCGGCAGCGGCTCTTACCTCCGGAGAGCATCCTACCTTCCTCTTTAGCTCCTCTTCTCATCTACACCTCGGCAACAAGCTTTTCCACTATGTCTGGCTAGGAAAAACTGTGCCAGCACAGAAAACATCTCCCATCGTGTTCTAGAAGTTGCACGGATGTCTGCCAAGTGTTTGGCAGGAAGAAAAGAAAAGTTGTCCAAAACAGCTTCCAATCGAATGTTCCTGTGATTGGAAAAGTCAGGAGAGTGCAAAGGTACTGTTTTCTATCAGTTGGCAAGGTGCGCACACAATCCCAGTGTTGTACAGCTTGCTTCTTCACCTTCCCGAAGCTGCCGCTCTCGCCGGCTGCCGGAGCCCAAGAAGCGGCTTCTTCGCGCAAAGACGATTGCGCCGCTCACAGTGCTCTCCTTAGCGCGGCTTCTGCCGAAAGACGCCCGGCAGCGGCTCTTACCTCCGGAGAGCATCCTACCTTCCTCTTTAGCTCCTCTTCTCATCTACACCTCGGCAACAAGCTTTTCCACTATGTCTGGCTAGGAAAAACTGTGCCAGCACAGAAAACATCTCCATCGTGTTCTAGAAGTTGCACGGATGTCTGCCAAGTGTTTGGCAGGAAGAAAAGAAAGTTGTCCAAAACAGCTTCCAATCGAATGTTCCTGTGATTGGAAAAGTCAGGAGAGTGCAAAGGTACTGTTTTCTATCAGTTGGCAAGGTGCGCACACAATCCCAGTGTTGTACAGCTTGCTTCTTCACCTTCCCGAAGCTGCCGCTCTCGCCGGCTGCCGGAGCCCAAGAAGCGGCTTCTTCGCGCAAAGACGATTGTGCCGCTCACAGTGCTCTCCCTAGCGCGGCTTCTGCCGAAAGACGCCCGGCAGCGGCTCTTACCTCCGGAGAGCATCCTACCTTCCTCTTTAGCTCCTCTTCTCATCTACACCTCGGCAACAAGCTTTTCCACTATGTCTGGCTAGGAAAAAAACTGTGCCAGCACAGAAAACATCTCCCTTCGTGTTCTAGAAGTTGCACGGATGTCTGCCAAGTGTTTGGCAGGAAGAAAAGAAAAGTTGTCCAAAACAGCTTCAATCGAATGTTCCTGTGATTGGAAAAGTCAGGAGAGTGCAAAGGTACTGTTTTCTATCAGTTGGCAAGGTGCGCACACAATCCCAGTGTTGTACAGCTTGCTTCTTCACCTTCCCGAAGCTGCCGCTCTCGCCGGCTGCCGGAGCCCAAGAAGTGGCTTCTTCGCGCAAAGACGATTGTGCCGCTCACAGTGCTCTCCTTAGCGCGGCTTCTGCCGAAAGACGCCCGGCAGCGGCTCTTACCTCCGGAGAGCATCCTACCTTCCTCTTTAGCTCCTCTTCTCATCTACACCTCGGCAACAAGCTTTTCCACTATGTCTGGCTAGGAAAAACTGTGCCAGCACAGAAAACATCTCCCATCGTGTTCTAGAAGTTGCACGGATGTCTGCCAAGTGTTTGGCAGGAAGAAAAGAAAAGTTGTCCAAAACAGCTTCCAATCGAATGTTCCTGTGATTGGAAAAGTCAGGAGAGTGCAAAGGTACTGTTTTCTATCAGTTGGCAAGGTGCGCACACAATCCCAGTGTTGTACAGCTTGCTTCTTCACCTTCCCGAAGCTGCCGCTCTCGCCGGCTGCCGGAGCCCAAGAAGCGGCTTCTTCGCGCAAAGACGATTGTGCCGCTCACAGTGCTCTCCCTAGCGCGGCTTCTGCCGAAAGACGCCCGGCAGCGGCTCTTACCTCCGGAGAGCATCCTACCTTCCTCTTTAGCTCCTCTTCTCATCTACACCTCGGCAACAAGCTTTTCCACTATGTCTGGCTAGGAAAAACTGTGCCAGCACAGAAAACATCTCCCATCGTGTTCTAGAAGTTGCACGGATGTCTGCCAAGTGTTTGGCAGGAAGAAAGAAAAGTTGTCCAAAACAGCTTCCAATCGAATGTTCCTGTGATTGGAAAAGTCAGGAGAGTGCAAAGGTACTGTTTTCTATCAGTTGGCAAGGTGCGCACACAATCCCAGTGTTGTACAGCTTGCTTCTTCACCTTCCCGAAGCTGCCGCTCTCGCCGGCTGCCGGAGCCCAAGAAGCGGCTTCTTCGCGCAAAGACGATTGTGCCGCTCACAGTGCTCTCCTTAGCGCGGCTTCTGCCGAAAGACGCCCGGCAGCGGCTCTTACCTCCGGAGAGCATCCTACCTTCGTCTTTAGCTCCTCTTCTCATCTACACCTCGGCAACAAGCTTTTCCACTATGTCTGGCTAGGAAAAACTGTGCCAGCACAGAAAACATCTCCCATCGTGTTCTAGAAGTTGCACGGATGTCTGCCAAGTGTTTGGCAGGAAGAAAAGAAAAGTTGTCCAAAACAGCTTCCAATCGAATGTTCCTGTGATTGGAAAAGTCAGGAGAGTGCAAAGGTACTGTTTTCTATCAGTTGGCAAGGTGCGCACACAATCCCAGTGTTGTACAGCTTGCTTCTTCACCTTCCCGAAGCTGCCGCTCTCGCCGGCTGCCGGAGCCCAAGAAGCGGCTTCTTCGCGCAAAGACGATTGTGCCACTCACAGTGCTCTCCTTAGCGCGGCTTCTGCCGAAAGACGCCCGGCAGCGGCTCTTACCTCCGGAGAGCATCCTACCTTCCTCTTTAGCTCCTCTTCTCATCTACACCTCGGCAACAAGCTTTTCCACTATGTCTGGCTAGGAAAAACTGTGCCAGCACAGAAAACATCTCCCATCGTGTTCTAGAAGTTGCACGGATGTCTGCCAAGTGTTTGGCAGGAAGAAAGAAAAGTTGTCCAAAACAGCTTCCAATCGAATGTTCCTGTGATTGGAAAAGTCAGGAGAGTGCAAAGGTACTGTTTTCTATCAGTTGGCAAGGTGCGCACACAATCCCAGTGTTGTACAGCTTGCTTCTTCACCTTCCCGAAGCTGCCGCTCTCGCCGGCTGCCGGAGCCCAAGAAGCGGCTTCTTCGCGCAAAGACGATTGTGCCGCTCACAGTGCTCTCCCTAGCGCGGCTTCTGCCGAAAGACGCCGGCAGCGGCTCTTACCTCCGGAGAGCATCCTACCTTCCTCTTTAGCTCCTCTTCTCATCTACACCTCGGCAACAAGCTTTTCCACTATGTCTGGCTAGGAAAAACTGTGCCAGCACAGAAAACATCTCCCCTCGTGTTCTAGAAGTTGCACGGATGTCTGCCAAGTGTTTGGCAGGAAGAAAGAAAAGTTGTCCAAAACAGCTTCCAATCGAATGTTCCTGTGATTGGAAAAGTCAGGAGAGTGCAAAGGTACTGTTTTCTATCAGTTGGCAAGGTGCGCACACAATCCCAGTGTTGTACAGCTTGCTTCTTCACCTTCCCGAAGCTGCCGCTCTCGCCGGCTGCCGGAGCCCAAGAAGCGGCTTCTTCGCGCAAAGACGATTGCGCCGCTCACAGTGCTCTCCTTAGCGCGGCTTCTGCCGAAAGACGCCGGCAGCGGCTCTTACCTCCGGAGAGCATCCTACCTTCCTCTTTAGCTCCTCTTCTCATCTACACCTCGGCAACAAGCTTTTCCACTATGTCTGGCTAGGAAAAACTGTGCCAGCACAGAAAACATCTCCCCTCGTGTTCTAGAAGTTGCACGGATGTCTGCCAAGTGTTTGGCAGGAAGAAAAGAAAAGTTGTCCAAAACAGCTTCCAATCGAATGTTCCTGTGATTGGAAAAGTCAGGAGAGTGCAAAGGTACTGTTTTCTATCAGTTGGCAAGGTGCGCACACAATCCCAGTGTTGTACAGCTTGCTTCTTCACCTTCCCGAAGCTGCCGCTCTCGCCGGCTGCCGGAGCCCAAGAAGCGGCTTCTTCGCGCAAAGACGATTGTGCCGCTCACAGTGCTCTCCCTAGCGCGGCTTCTGCCGAAAGACGCCCGGCAGCGGCTCTTACCTCCGGAGAGCATCCTACCTTCCTCTTTAGCTCCTCTTCTCATCTACACCTCGGCAACAAGCTTTTCCACTATGTCTGGCTAGGAAAAACTGTGCCAGCACAGAAAACATCTCCCCTCGTGTTCTAGAAGTTGCACGGATGTCTGCCAAGTGTTTGGCAGGAAGAAAAGAAAAGTTGTCCAAAACAGCTTCCAATCGAATGTTCCTGTGATTGGAAAAGTCAGGAGAGTGCAAAGGTACTGTTTTCTATCAGTTGGCAAGGTGCGCACACAATCCCAGTGTTGTACAGCTTGCTTCTTCACCTTCCCGAAGCTGCCGCTCTCGCCGGCTGCCGGAGCCCAAGAAGCGGCTTCTTCGCGCAAAGACGATTGTGCCGCTCACAGCGCTCTCCCTAGCGCGGCTTCTGCCGAAAGACGCCCGGCAGCGGCTCTTACCTCCGGAGAGCATCCTACCTTCCTCTTTAGCTCCTCTTCTCATCTACACCTCGGCAACAAGCTTTTCCACTATGTCTGGCTAGGAAAAACTGTGCCAGCACAGAAAACATCTCCCATCGTGTTCTAGAAGTTGCACGGATGTCTGCCAAGTGTTTGGCAGGAAGAAAAGAAAAGTTGTCCAAAACAGCTTCCAATCGAATGTTCCTGTGATTGGAAAAGTCAGGAGAGTGCAAAGGTACTGTTTTCTATCAGTTGGCAAGGTGCGCACACAATCCCAGTGTTGTACAGCTTGCTTCTTCACCTTCCCGAAGCTGCCGCTCTCGCCGGCTGCCGGAGCCCAAGAAGCGGCTTCTTCGCGCAAAGACGATTGTGCCGCTCACAGCGCTCTCCTTAGCGCGGCTTCTGCCGAAAGACGCCCGGCAGCGGCTCTTACCTCCGGAGAGCATCCTACCTTCCTCTTTAGCTCCTCTTCTCATCTACACCTCGGCAACAAGCTTTTCCACTATGTCTGGCTAGGAAAAACTGTGCCAGCACAGAAAACATCTCCCCTCGTGTTCTAGAAGTTGCACGGATGTCTGCCAAGTGTTTGGCAGGAAGAAAAGAAAAGTTGTCCAAAACAGCTTCCAATCGAATGTTCCTGTGATTGGAAAAGTCAGGAGAGTGCAAAGGTACTGTTTTCTATCAGTTGGCAAGGTGCGCACACAATCCCAGTGTTGTACAGCTTGCTTCTTCACCTTCCCGAAGCTGCCGCTCTCGCCGGCTGCCGAGCCCAAGAAGCGGCTTCTTCGCGCAAAGACGATTGTGCCGCTCACAGTGCTCTCCCTAGCGCGGCTTCTGCCGAAAGACGCCCGGCAGCGGCTCTTACCTCCGGAGAGCATCCTACCTTCCTCTTTAGCTCCTCTTCTCATCTACACCTCGGCAACAAGCTTTTCCACTATGTCTGGCTAGGAAAAACTGTGCCAGCACAGAAAACATCTCCCCTCGTGTTCTAGAAGTTGCACGGATGTCTGCCAAGTGTTTGGCAGGAAGAAAAGAAAAGTTGTCCAAAACAGCTTCCAATCGAATGTTCCTGTGATTGGAAAAGTCAGGAGAGTGCAAAGGTACTGTTTTCTATCAGTTGGCAAGGTGCGCACACAATCCCAGTGTTGTACAGCTTGCTTCTTCACCTTCCCGAAGCTGCCGCTCTCGCCGGCTGCCGGAGCCCAAGAAGCGGCTTCTTCGCGCAAAGACGATTGTGCCGCTCACAGTGCTCTCCTTAGCGCGGCTTCTGCCGAAAGACGCCCGGCAGCGGCTCTTACCTCCGGAGAGCATCCTACCTTCCTCTTTAGCTCCTCTTCTCATCTACACCTCGGCAACAAGCTTTTCCACTATGTCTGGCTAGGAAAAACTGTGCCAGCACAGAAAACATCTCCCATCGTGTTCTAGAAGTTGCACGGATGTCTGCCAAGTGTTTGGCAGGAAGAAAAGAAAAGTTGTCCAAAACAGCTTCCAATCGAATGTTCCTGTGATTGGAAAAGTCAGGAGAGTGCAAAGGTACTGTTTTCTATCAGTTGGCAAGGTGCGCACACAATCCCAGTGTTGTACAGCTTGCTTCTTCACCTTCCCGAAGCTGCCGCTCTCGCCGGCTGCCGGAGCCCAAGAAGCGGCTTCTTCGCGCAAAGACGATTGCGCCGCTCACAGTGCTCTCCTTAGCGCGGCTTCTGCCGAAAGACGCCCGGCAGCGGCTCTTACCTCCGGAGAGCATCCTACCTTCCTCTTTAGCTCCTCTTCTCATCTACACCTCGGCAACAAGCTTTTCCACTATGTCTGGCTAGGAAAAACTGTGCCAGCACAGAAAACATCTCCCATCGTGTTCTAGAAGTTGCACGGATGTCTGCCAAGTGTTTGGCAGGAAGAAAAGAAAAGTTGTCCAAAACAGCTTCCAATCGAATGTTCCTGTGATTGGAAAAGTCAGGAGAGTGCAAAGGTACTGTTTTCTATCAGTTGGCAAGGTGCGCACACAATCCCAGTGTTGTACAGCTTGCTTCTTCACCTTCCCGAAGCTGCCGCTCTCGCCGGCTGCCGGAGCCCAAGAAGCGGCTTCTTCGCGCAAAGACGATTGTGCCGCTCACAGTGCTCTCCCTAGCGCGGCTTCTGCCGAAAGACGCCCGGCAGCGGCTCTTACCTCCGGAGAGCATCCTACCTTCCTCTTTAGCTCCTCTTCTCATCTACACCTCGGCAACAAGCTTTTCCACTATGTCTGGCTAGGAAAAACTGTGCCAGCACAGAAAACATCTCCCCTCGTGTTCTAGAAGTTGCACGGATGTCTGCCAAGTGTTTGGCAGGAAGAAAAGAAAAGTTGTCCAAAACAGCTTCCAATCGAATGTTCCTGTGATTGGAAAAGTCAGGAGAGTGCAAAGGTACTGTTTTCTATCAGTTGGCAAGGTGCGCACACAATCCCAGTGTTGTACAGCTTGCTTCTTCACCTTCCCGAAGCTGCCGCTCTCGCCGGCTGCCGGAGCCCAAGAAGTGGCTTCTTCGCGCAAAGACGATTGTGCCGCTCACAGTGCTCTCCTTAGCGCGGCTTCTGCCGAAAGACGCCCGGCAGCGGCTCTTACCTCCGGAGAGCATCCTACCTTCCTCTTTAGCTCCTCTTCTCATCTACACCTCGGCAACAAGCTTTTCCACTATGTCTGGCTAGGAAAAACTGTGCCAGCACAGAAAACATCTCCCATCGTGTTCTAGAAGTTGCACGGATGTCTGCCAAGTGTTTGGCAGGAAGAAAAGAAAAGTTGTCCAAAACAGCTTCCAATCGAATGTTCCTGTGATTGGAAAAGTCAGGAGAGTGCAAAGGTACTGTTTTCTATCAGTTGGCAAGGTGCGCACACAATCCCAGTGTTGTACAGCTTGCTTCTTCACCTTCCCGAAGCTGCCGCTCTCGCCGGCTGCCGGAGCCCAAGAAGCGGCTTCTTCGCGCAAAGACGATTGTGCCGCTCACAGTGCTCTCCCTAGCGCGGCTTCTGCCGAAAGACGCCCGGCAGCGGCTCTTACCTCCGGAGAGCATCCTACCTTCCTCTTTAGCTCCTCTTCTCATCTACACCTCGGCAACAAGCTTTTCCACTATGTCTGGCTAGGAAAAACTGTGCCAGCACAGAAAACATCTCCCATCGTGTTCTAGAAGTTGCACGGATGTCTGCCAAGTGTTTGGCAGGAAGAAAAGAAAAGTTGTCCAAAACAGCTTCCAATCGAATGTTCCTGTGATTGGAAAAGTCAGGAGAGTGCAAAGGTACTGTTTTCTATCAGTTGGCAAGGTGCGCACACAATCCCAGTGTTGTACAGCTTGCTTCTTCACCTTCCCGAAGCTGCCGCTCTCGCCGGCTGCCGGAGCCCAAGAAGCGGCTTCTTCGCGCAAAGACGATTGTGCCGCTCACAGTGCTCTCCTTAGCGCGGCTTCTGCCGAAAGACGCCCGGCAGCGGCTCTTACCTCCGGAGAGCATCCTACCTTCGTCTTTAGCTCCTCTTCTCATCTACACCTCGGCAACAAGCTTTTCCACTATGTCTGGCTAGGAAAAACTGTGCCAGCACAGAAAACATCTCCCATCGTGTTCTAGAAGTTGCACGGATGTCTGCCAAGTGTTTGGCAGGAAGAAAAGAAAAGTTGTCCAAAACAGCTTCCAATCGAATGTTCCTGTGATTGGAAAAGTCAGGAGAGTGCAAAGGTACTGTTTTCTATCAGTTGGCAAGGTGCGCACACAATCCCAGTGTTGTACAGCTTGCTTCTTCACCTTCCCGAAGCTGCCGCTCTCGCCGGCTGCCGGAGCCCAAGAAGCGGCTTCTTCGCGCAAAGACGATTGTGCCACTCACAGTGCTCTCCTTAGCGCGGCTTCTGCCGAAAGACGCCCGGCAGCGGCTCTTACCTCCGGAGAGCATCCTACCTTCCTCTTTAGCTCCTCTTCTCATCTACACCTCGGCAACAAGCTTTTCCACTATGTCTGGCTAGGAAAAACTGTGCCAGCACAGAAAACATCTCCCATCGTGTTCTAGAAGTTGCACGGATGTCTGCCAAGTGTTTGGCAGGAAGAAAAGAAAAGTTGTCCAAAACAGCTTCCAATCGAATGTTCCTGTGATTGGAAAAGTCAGGAGAGTGCAAAGGTACTGTTTTCTATCAGTTGGCAAGGTGCGCACACAATCCCAGTGTTGTACAGCTTGCTTCTTCACCTTCCCGAAGCTGCCGCTCTCGCCGGCTGCCGGAGCCCAAGAAGCGGCTTCTTCGCGCAAAGACGATTGCGCCGCTCACAGTGCTCTCCTTAGCGCGGCTTCTGCCGAAAGACGCCCGGCAGCGGCTCTTACCTCCGGAGAGCATCCTACCTTCCTCTTTAGCTCCTCTTCTCATCTACACCTCGGCAACAAGCTTTTCCACTATGTCTGGCTAGGAAAAACTGTGCCAGCACAGAAAACATCTCCCCTCGTGTTCTAGAAGTTGCACGGATGTCTGCCAAGTGTTTGGCAGGAAGAAAAGAAAAGTTGTCCAAAACAGCTTCCAATCGAATGTTCGTGTGATTGGAAAAGTCAGGAGAGTGCAAAGGTACTGTTTTCTATCAGTTGGCAAGGTGCGCACACAATCCCAGTGTTGTACAGCTTGCTTCTTCACCTTCCCGAAGCTGCCGCTCTCGCCGGCTGCCGGAGCCCAAGAAGCGGCTTCTTCGCGCAAAGACGATTGTGCCGCTCACAGTGCTCTCCCTAGCGCGGCTTCTGCCGAAAGACGCCCGGCAGCGGCTCTTACCTCCGGAGAGCATCCTACCTTCCTCTTTAGCTCCTCTTCTCATCTACACCTCGGCAACAAGCTTTTCCACTATGTCTGGCTAGGAAAAACTGTGCCAGCACAGAAAACATCTCCCATCGTGTTCTAGAAGTTGCACGGATGTCTGCCAAGTGTTTGGCAGGAAGAAAAGAAAAGTTGTCCAAAACAGCTTCCAATCGAATGTTCCTGTGATTGGAAAAGTCAGGAGAGTGCAAAGGTACTGTTTTCTATCAGTTGGCAAGGTGCGCACACAATCCCAGTGTTGTACAGCTTGCTTCTTCACCTTCCCGAAGCTGCCGCTCTCGCCGGCTGCCGGAGCCCAAGAAGCGGCTTCTTCGCGCAAAGACGATTGTGCCGCTCACAGTGCTCTCCTTAGCGCGGCTTCTGCCGAAAGACGCCCGGCAGCGGCTCTTACCTCCGGAGAGCATCCTACCTTCCTCTTTAGCTCCTCTTCTCATCTACACCTCGGCAACAAGCTTTTCCACTATGTCTGGCTAGGAAAAACTGTGCCAGCACAGAAAACATCTCCCCTCGTGTTCTAGAAGTTGCACGGATGTCTGCCAAGTGTTTGGCAGGAAGAAAAGAAAAGTTGTCCAAAACAGCTTCCAATCGAATGTTCCTGTGATTGGAAAAGTCAGGAGAGTGCAAAGGTACTGTTTTCTATCAGTTGGCAAGGTGCGCACACAATCCCAGTGTTGTACAGCTTGCTTCTTCACCTTCCCGAAGCTGCCGCTCTCGCCGGCTGCCGGAGCCCAAGAAGCGGCTTCTTCGCGCAAAGACGATTGTGCCGCTCACAGCGCTCTCCTTAGCGCGGCTTCTGCCGAAAGACGCCCGGCAGCGGCTCTTACCTCCGGAGAGCATCCTACCTTCCTCTTTAGCTCCTCTTCTCATCTACACCTCGGCAACAAGCTTTTCCACTATGTCTGGCTAGGAAAAACTGTGCCAGCACAGAAAACATCTCCCCTCGTGTTCTAGAAGTTGCACGGATGTCTGCCAAGTGTTTGGCAGGAAGAAAAGAAAAGTTGTCCAAAACAGCTTCCAATCGAATGTTCCTGTGATTGGAAAAGTCAGGAGAGTGCAAAGGTACTGTTTTCTATCAGTTGGCAAGGTGCGCACACAATCCCAGTGTTGTACAGCTTGCTTCTTCACCTTCCCGAAGCTGCCGCTCTCGCCGGCTGCCGGAGCCCAAGAAGCGGCTTCTTCGCGCAAAGACGATTGCGCCGCTCACAGTGCTCTCCTTAGCGCGGCTTCTGCCGAAAGACGCCCGGCAGCGGCTCTTACCTCCGGAGAGCATCCTACCTTCCTCTTTAGCTCCTCTTCTCATCTACACCTCGGCAACAAGCTTTTCCACTATGTCTGGCTAGGAAAAACTGTGCCAGCACAGAAAACATCTCCCATCGTGTTCTAGAAGTTGCACGGATGTCTGCCAAGTGTTTGGCAGGAAGAAAAGAAAAGTTGTCCAAAACAGCTTCCAATCGAATGTTCCTGTGATTGGAAAAGTCAGGAGAGTGCAAAGGTACTGTTTTCTATCAGTTGGCAAGGTGCGCACACAATCCCAGTGTTGTACAGCTTGCTTCTTCACCTTCCCGAAGCTGCCGCTCTCGCCGGCTGCCGGAGCCCAAGAAGCGGCTTCTTCGCGCAAAGACGATTGTGCCGCTCACAGTGCTCTCCCTAGCGCGGCTTCTGCCGAAAGACGCCCGGCAGCGGCTCTTACCTCCGGAGAGCATCCTACCTTCCTCTTTAGCTCCTCTTCTCATCTACACCTCGGCAACAAGCTTTTCCACTATGTCTGGCTAGGAAAAACTGTGCCAGCACAGAAAACATCTCCCCTCGTGTTCTAGAAGTTGCACGGATGTCTGCCAAGTGTTTGGCAGGAAGAAAAGAAAAGTTGTCCAAAACAGCTTCCAATCGAATGTTCCTGTGATTGGAAAAGTCAGGAGAGTGCAAAGGTACTGTTTTCTATCAGTTGGCAAGGTGCGCACACAATCCCAGTGTTGTACAGCTTGCTTCTTCACCTTCCCGAAGCTGCCGCTCTCGCCGGCTGCCGGAGCCCAAGAAGCGGCTTCTTCGCGCAAAGACGATTGCGCCGCTCACAGTGCTCTCCTTAGCGCGGCTTCTGCCGAAAGACGCCCGGCAGCGGCTCTTACCTCCGGAGAGCATCCTACCTTCCTCTTTAGCTCCTCTTCTCATCTACACCTCGGCAACAAGCTTTTCCACTATGTCTGGCTAGGAAAAACTGTGCCAGCACAGAAAACATCTCCCATCGTGTTCTAGAAGTTGCACGGATGTCTGCCAAGTGTTTGGCAGGAAGAAAAGAAAAGTTGTCCAAAACAGCTTCCAATCGAATGTTCCTGTGATTGGAAAAGTCAGGAGAGTGCAAAGGTACTGTTTTCTATCAGTTGGCAAGGTGCGCACACAATCCCAGTGTTGTACAGCTTGCTTCTTCACCTTCCCGAAGCTGCCGCTCTCGCCGGCTGCCGGAGCCCAAGAAGCGGCTTCTTCGCGCAAAGACGATTGTGCCGCTCACAGTGCTCTCCCTAGCGCGGCTTCTGCCGAAAGACGCCCGGCAGCGGCTCTTACCTCCGGAGAGCATCCTACCTTCCTCTTTAGCTCCTCTTCTCATCTACACCTCGGCAACAAGCTTTTCCACTATGTCTGGCTAGGAAAAACTGTGCCAGCACAGAAAACATCTCCCATCGTGTTCTAGAAGTTGCACGGATGTCTGCCAAGTGTTTGGCAGGAAGAAAAGAAAAGTTGTCCAAAACAGCTTCCAATCGAATGTTCCTGTGATTGGAAAAGTCAGGAGAGTGCAAAGGTACTGTTTTCTATCAGTTGGCAAGGTGCGCACACAATCCCAGTGTTGTACAGCTTGCTTCTTCACCTTCCCGAAGCTGCCGCTCTCGCCGGCTGCCGGAGCCCAAGAAGCGGCTTCTTCGCGCAAAGACGATTGTGCCGCTCACAGTGCTCTCCTTAGCGCGGCTTCTGCCGAAAGACGCCCGGCAGCGGCTCTTACCTCCGGAGAGCATCCTACCTTCCTCTTTAGCTCCTCTTCTCATCTACACCTCGGCAACAAGCTTTTCCACTATGTCTGGCTAGGAAAAACTGTGCCAGCACAGAAAACATCTCCCCTCGTGTTCTAGAAGTTGCACGGATGTCTGCCAAGTGTTTGGCAGGAAGAAAAGAAAAGTTGTCCAAAACAGCTTCCAATCGAATGTTCCTGTGATTGGAAAAGTCAGGAGAGTGCAAAGGTACTGTTTTCTATCAGTTGGCAAGGTGCGCACACAATCCCAGTGTTGTACAGCTTGCTTCTTCACCTTCCCGAAGCTGCCGCTCTCGCCGGCTGCCGGAGCCCAAGAAGCGGCTTCTTCGCGCAAAGACGATTGTGCCGCTCACAGTGCTCTCCTTAGCGCGGCTTCTGCCGAAAGACGCCCGGCAGCGGCTCTTACCTCCGGAGAGCATCCTACCTTCCTCTTTAGCTCCTCTTCTCATCTACACCTCGGCAACAAGCTTTTCCACTATGTCTGGCTAGGAAAAACTGTGCCAGCACAGAAAACATCTCCATCGTGTTCTAGAAGTTGCACGGATGTCTGCCAAGTGTTTGGCAGGAAGAAAAGAAAAGTTGTCCAAAACAGCTTCCAATCGAATGTTCCTGTGATTGGAAAAGTCAGGAGAGTGCAAAGGTACTGTTTTCTATCAGTTGGCAAGGTGCGCACACAATCCCAGTGTTGTACAGCTTGCTTCTTCACCTTCCCGAAGCTGCCGCTCTCGCCGGCTGCCGGAGCCCAAGAAGCGGCTTCTTCGCGCAAAGACGATTGTGCCGCTCACAGTGCTCTCCTAGCGCGGCTTCTGCCGAAAGACGCCCGGCAGCGGCTCTTACCTCCGGAGAGCATCCTACCTTCCTCTTTAGCTCCTCTTCTCATCTACACCTCGGCAACAAGCTTTTCCACTATGTCTGGCTAGGAAAAACTGTGCCAGCACAGAAAACATCTCCCATCGTGTTCTAGAAGTTGCACGGATGTCTGCCAAGTGTTTGGCAGGAAGAAAAGAAAAGTTGTCCAAAACAGCTTCCAATCGAATGTTCCTGTGATTGGAAAAGTCAGGAGAGTGCAAAGGTACTGTTTTCTATCAGTTGGCAAGGTGCGCACACAATCCCAGTGTTGTACAGCTTGCTTCTTCACCTTCCCGAAGCTGCCGCTCTCGCCGGCTGCCGGAGCCCAAGAAGCGGCTTCTTCGCGCAAAGACGATTGTGCCGCTCACAGTGCTCTCCCTAGCGCGGCTTCTGCCGAAAGACGCCCGGCAGCGGCTCTTACCTCCGGAGAGCATCCTACCTTCCTCTTTAGCTCCTCTTCTCATCTACACCTCGGCAACAAGCTTTTCCACTATGTCTGGCTAGGAAAAACTGTGCCAGCACAGAAAACATCTCCCATCGTGTTCTAGAAGTTGCACGGATGTCTGCCAAGTGTTTGGCAGGAAGAAAAGAAAAGTTGTCCAAAACAGCTTCCAATCGAATGTTCCTGTGATTGGAAAAGTCAGGAGAGTGCAAAGGTACTGTTTTCTATCAGTTGGCAAGGTGCGCACACAATCCCAGTGTTGTACAGCTTGCTTCTTCACCTTCCCGAAGCTGCCGCTCTCGCCGGCTGCCGGAGCCCAAGAAGCGGCTTCTTCGCGCAAAGACGATTGTGCCGCTCACAGTGCTCTCCTTAGCGCGGCTTCTGCCGAAAGACGCCCGGCAGCGGCTCTTACCTCCGGAGAGCATCCTACCTTCCTCTTTAGCTCCTCTTCTCATCTACACCTCGGCAACAAGCTTTTCCACTATGTCTGGCTAGGAAAAACTGTGCCAGCACAGAAAACATCTCCCCTCGTGTTCTAGAAGTTGCACGGATGTCTGCCAAGTGTTTGGCAGGAAGAAAAGAAAAGTTGTCCAAAACAGCTTCCAATCGAATGTTCCTGTGATTGGAAAAGTCAGGAGAGTGCAAAGGTACTGTTTTCTATCAGTTGGCAAGGTGCGCACACAATCCCAGTGTTGTACAGCTTGCTTCTTCACCTTCCCGAAGCTGCCGCTCTCGCCGGCTGCCGGAGCCCAAGAAGCGGCTTCTTCGCGCAAAGACGATTGTGCCGCTCACAGTGCTCTCCCTAGCGCGGCTTCTGCCGAAAGACGCCCGGCAGCGGCTCTTACCTCCGGAGAGCATCCTACCTTCCTCTTTAGCTCCTCTTCTCATCTACACCTCGGCAACAAGCTTTTCCACTATGTCTGGCTAGGAAAAACTGTGCCAGCACAGAAAACATCTCCCATCGTGTTCTAGAAGTTGCACGGATGTCTGCCAAGTGTTTGGCAGGAAGAAAAGAAAAGTTGTCCAAAACAGCTTCCAATCGAATGTTCCTGTGATTGGAAAAGTCAGGAGAGTGCAAAGGTACTGTTTTCTATCAGTTGGCAAGGTGCGCACACAATCCCAGTGTTGTACAGCTTGCTTCTTCACCTTCCCGAAGCTGCCGCTCTCGCCGGCTGCCGGAGCCCAAGAAGCGGCTTCTTCGCGCAAAGACGATTGTGCCGCTCACAGTGCTCTCCCTTAGCGCGGCTTCTGCCGAAAGACGCCCGGCAGCGGCTCTTACCTCCGGAGAGCATCCTACCTTCCTCTTTAGCTCCTCTTCTCATCTACACCTCGGCAACAAGCTTTTCCACTATGTCTGGCTAGGAAAAACTGTGCCAGCACAGAAAACATCTCCCCTCGTGTTCTAGAAGTTGCACGGATGTCTGCCAAGTGTTTGGCAGGAAGAAAAGAAAAGTTGTCCAAAACAGCTTCCAATCGAATGTTCCTGTGATTGGAAAAGTCAGGAGAGTGCAAAGGTACTGTTTTCTATCAGTTGGCAAGGTGCGCACACAATCCCAGTGTTGTACAGCTTGCTTCTTCACCTTCCCGAAGCTGCCGCTCTCGCCGGCTGCCGGAGCCCAAGAAGCGGCTTCTTCGCGCAAAGACGATTGTGCCGCTCACAGTGCTCTCCCTAGCGCGGCTTCTGCCGAAAGACGCCCGGCAGCGGCTCTTACCTCCGGAGAGCATCCTACCTTCCTCTTTAGCTCCTCTTCTCATCTACACCTCGGCAACAAGCTTTTCCACTATGTCTGGCTAGGAAAAACTGTGCCAGCACAGAAAACATCTCCCATCGTGTTCTAGAAGTTGCACGGATGTCTGCCAAGTGTTTGGCAGGAAGAAAAGAAAAGTTGTCCAAAACAGCTTCCAATCGAATGTTCCTGTGATTGGAAAAGTCAGGAGAGTGCAAAGGTACTGTTTTCTATCAGTTGGCAAGGTGCGCACACAATCCCAGTGTTGTACAGCTTGCTTCTTCACCTTCCCGAAGCTGCCGCTCTCGCCGGCTGCCGGAGCCCAAGAAGCGGCTTCTTCGCGCAAAGACGATTGTGCCGCTCACAGTGCTCTCCTTAGCGCGGCTTCTGCCGAAAGACGCCCGGCAGCGGCTCTTACCTCCGGAGAGCATCCTACCTTCCTCTTTAGCTCCTCTTCTCATCTACACCTCGGCAACAAGCTTTTCCACTATGTCTGGCTAGGAAAAACTGTGCCAGCACAGAAAACATCTCCCATCGTGTTCTAGAAGTTGCACGGATGTCTGCCAAGTGTTGGCAGGAAGAAAAGAAAAGTTGTCCAAAACAGCTTCCAATCGAATGTTCCTGTGATTGGAAAAGTCAGGAGAGTGCAAAGGTACTGTTTTCTATCAGTTGGCAAGGTGCGCACACAATCCCAGTGTTGTACAGCTTGCTTCTTCACCTTCCCGAAGCTGCCGCTCTCGCCGGCTGCCGGAGCCCAAGAAGCGGCTTCTTCGCGCAAAGACGATTGTGCCGCTCACAGTGCTCTCCCTAGCGCGGCTTCTGCCGAAAGACGCCCGGCAGCGGCTCTTACCTCCGGAGAGCATCCTACCTTCCTCTTTAGCTCCTCTTCTCATCTACACCTCGGCAACAAGCTTTTCCACTATGTCTGGCTAGGAAAAACTGTGCCAGCACAGAAAACATCTCCCATCGTGTTCTAGAAGTTGCACGGATGTCTGCCAAGTGTTTGGCAGGAAGAAAAGAAAAGTTGTCCAAAACAGCTTCCAATCGAATGTTCCTGTGATTGGAAAAGTCAGGAGAGTGCAAAGGTACTGTTTTCTATCAGTTGGCAAGGTGCGCACACAATCCCAGTGTTGTACAGCTTGCTTCTTCACCTTCCCGAAGCTGCCGCTCTCGCCGGCTGCCGGAGCCCAAGAAGCGGCTTCTTCGCGCAAAGACGATTGTGCCGCTCACAGTGCTCTCCTTAGCGCGGCTTCTGCCGAAAGACGCCCGGCAGCGGCTCTTACCTCCGGAGAGCATCCTACCTTCCTCTTTAGCTCCTCTTCTCATCTACACCTCGGCAACAAGCTTTTCCACTATGTCTGGCTAGGAAAAACTGTGCCAGCACAGAAAACATCTCCCCTCGTGTTCTAGAAGTTGCACGGATGTCTGCCAAGTGTTTGGCAGGAAGAAAGAAAAGTTGTCCAAAACAGCTTCCAATCGAATGTTCCTGTGATTGGAAAAGTCAGGAGAGTGCAAAGGTACTGTTTTCTATCAGTTGGCAAGGTGCGCACACAATCCCAGTGTTGTACAGCTTGCTTCTTCACCTTCCCGAAGCTGCCGCTCTCGCCGGCTGCCGGAGCCCAAGAAGCGGCTTCTTCGCGCAAAGACGATTGTGCCGCTCACAGTGCTCTCCTAGCGCGGCTTCTGCCGAAAGACGCCCGGCAGCGGCTCTTACCTCCGGAGAGCATCCTACCTTCCTCTTTAGCTCCTCTTCTCATCTACACCTCGGCAACAAGCTTTTCCACTATGTCTGGCTAGGAAAAACTGTGCCAGCACAGAAAACATCTCCCTCGTGTTCTAGAAGTTGCACGGATGTCTGCCAAGTGTTTGGCAGGAAGAAAAGAAAAGTTGTCCAAAACAGCTTCCAATCGAATGTTCCTGTGATTGGAAAAGTCAGGAGAGTGCAAAGGTACTGTTTTCTATCAGTTGGCAAGGTGCGCACACAATCCCAGTGTTGTACAGCTTGCTTCTTCACCTTCCCGAAGCTGCCGCTCTCGCCGGCTGCCGGAGCCCAAGAAGCGGCTTCTTCGCGCAAAGACGATTGTGCCGCTCACAGTGCTCTCCTTAGCGCGGCTTCTGCCGAAAGGACGCCCGGCAGCGGCTCTTACCTCCGGAGAGCATCCTACCTTCCTCTTTAGCTCCTCTTCTCATCTACACCTCGGCAACAAGCTTTTCCACTATGTCTGGCTAGGAAAAACTGTGCCAGCACAGAAAACATCTCCCCTCGTGTTCTAGAAGTTGCACGGATGTCTGCCAAGTGTTTGGCAGGAAGAAAAGAAAAGTTGTCCAAAACAGCTTCCAATCGAATGTTCCTGTGATTGGAAAAGTCAGGAGAGTGCAAAGGTACTGTTTTCTATCAGTTGGCAAGGTGCGCACACAATCCCAGTGTTGTACAGCTTGCTTCTTCACCTTCCCGAAGCTGCCGCTCTCGCCGGCTGCCGGAGCCCAAGAAGCGGCTTCTTCGCGCAAAGACGATTGTGCCGCTCACAGTGCTCTCCCTAGCGCGGCTTCTGCCGAAAGACGCCCGGCAGCGGCTCTTACCTCCGGAGAGCATCCTACCTTCCTCTTTAGCTCCTCTTCTCATCTACACCTCGGCAACAAGCTTTTCCACTATGTCTGGCTAGGAAAAACTGTGCCAGCACAGAAAACATCTCCCCTCGTGTTCTAGAAGTTGCACGGATGTCTGCCAAGTGTTTGGCAGGAAGAAAAGAAAAGTTGTCCAAAACAGCTTCCAATCGAATGTTCCTGTGATTGGAAAAGTCAGGAGAGTGCAAAGGTACTGTTTTCTATCAGTTGGCAAGGTGCGCACACAATCCCAGTGTTGTACAGCTTGCTTCTTCACCTTCCCGAAGCTGCCGCTCTCGCCGGCTGCCGGAGCCCAAGAAGCGGCTTCTTCGCGCAAAGACGATTGTGCCGCTCACAGTGCTCTCCTTAGCGCGGCTTCTGCCGAAAGACGCCCGGCAGCGGCTCTTACCTCCGGAGAGCATCCTACCTTCCTCTTTAGCTCCTCTTCTCATCTACACCTCGGCAACAAGCTTTTCCACTATGTCTGGCTAGGAAAAACTGTGCCAGCACAGAAAACATCTCCCCTCGTGTTCTAGAAGTTTCCAAAGTGTTGGCAGGAAGAAAAGAAAAGTTGTCCAAAACAGCTTCCAATCGAATGTCCTGGTGATTGGAAAAGTCAGGAGATGTGCAAAGGTATCTGTTTTCTATCAGTTGGCAAGGTGGCGAGCACACAATCCCAGTGTTGTACAGCGGGCTTCTTCTCCTTCCGAAGCTGGCCGCTCTCTGCCGGCTGCCGAGCCCAGAAGCGGACTTCTTCGCGCAAAGACGATTGTGCCGCTCACAAGAGTGCTCTCCTTAGCGCGGGCTTCTGCGAAAGACGCCCGCAGCGGCTCTTACCTCCGGAGAGCATCCTACTCTTCCTCTTTCGCGTTTTTTGTAGTCTACCATCTTAGCAAAACGCTTTCCCACTATGTCTGGCTAGAAAAACTGTGGTCAGCACAGTAAAACATCTCCCATCGTGTTCTTGAAGTTGCATACGGATGTCGTGCCAAGTGTTTGGCAGGAAGAAAAGAAAAGTTGTCCAAACAGCTTCCAATCGAATGTTCCTGTGATTGGAAAAGTCAGGAGAGTGCAAAGGTACTGGTTTCTATCAGTTGGCAAGGTGCGCACACAATCCCAGTGTTGTTCAGCTTGCTTCTTCACCTTCCCGAAGCTGCCGCTCTCAGCCGGCTGCCGGAGCCCAAGAAGCGGCTTCTTCGCGCAAAGACGATTGCTGCCGCTCACAGTGCTCTCCTTAGCGCGGCTTCTGCCGAAAGACGCCGGCAGCGGCTCTTACCTCCGGAGAGCATCCTACCTTCCTCTTTAGCTCTCTTTCTCATCTACACCTCGGCAACAAGCTTTCCACTATGTCTGGCTAGGAAAAACTGTGCCAGCACAGAAAACATCTCCCATCGTGTTCTAGAAGTTGCACGGATGTCTGCCAAGTGTTTGGCAGGAAGAAAAGAAAAGTTGTCCAAAAACAGCTTCCAATCGAATGTTCCTGTGATTGGAAAAGTCAGGAGAGTGCAAAGGTACTGTTTTCTATCAGTTGGCAAGGTGCGCACACAATCCCAGTGTTGTACAGCTTGCTTCTTCACCTTCCCGAAGCTGCCGCTCTCGCCGGCTGCCGGAGCCCAAGAAGCGGCTTCTTCGCGCAAAGACGATTGTGCCGCTCACAGTGCTCTCCTTAGCGCGGCTTCTGCCGAAAGACGCCCGGCAGCGGCTCTTACCTCCGGAGAGCATCCTACCTTCCTCTTTAGCTCCTCTTCTCATCTACACCTCGGCAACAAGCTTTTCCACTATGTCTGGCTAGGAAAAACTGTGCCAGCACAGAAAACATCTCCCATCGTGTTCTAGAAGTTGCACGGATGTCTGCCAAGTGTTTGGCAGGAAGAAAAGAAAAGTTGTCCAAAACAGCTTCCAATCGAATGTTCCTGTGATTGGAAAAGTCAGGAGAGTGCAAAGGTACTGTTTTCTATCAGTTGGCAAGGTGCGCACACAATCCCAGTGTTGTACAGCTTGCTTCTTCACCTTCCCGAAGCTGCCGCTCTCAGCCGGCTGCCGGAGCCCAAGAAGCGGCTTCTTCGCGCAAAGACGATTGGTGCCGCTCACAGTGCTCTCCTTAGCGCGGCTTCTGCCGAAAGACGCCCGGCAGCGGCTCTTACCTCCGGAGAGCATCCTACCTTCCTCTTTAGCTCCTCTTCTCATCTACACCTCGGCAACAAGCTTTTCCACTATGTCTGAAACTGTGCCAGCACAGAAAACATCTCCCCTCGTGTTCTAGAAGTTGCACGGATGTCTGCCAAGTGTTTGGCAGGAAGAAAAGAAAAGTTGTCCAAAACAGCTTCCAATCGAATGTTCCTGTGATTGGAAAAGTCAGGAGAGTGCAAAGGTACTGTTTTCTATCAGTTGGCAAGGTGCGCACACAATCCCAGTGTTGTACAGCTTGCTTCTTCACCTTCCCGAAGCTGCCGCTCTCGCCGGCTGCCGGAGCCCAAGAAGCGGCTTCTTCGCGCAAAGACGATTGTGCCGCTCACAGTGCTCTCCTTAGCGCGGCTTCTGCCGAAAGACGCCCGGCAGCGGCTCTTACCTCCGGAGAGCATCCTACCTTCCTCTTTAGCTCCTCTTCTCATCTACACCTCGGCAACAAGCTTTTCCACTATGTCTGGCTAGGAAAAACTGTGCCAGCACAGAAAACATCTCCCATCGTGTTCTAGAAGTTGCACGGATGTCTGCCAAGTGTTTGGCAGGAAGAAAAGAAAAGTTGTCCAAAACAGCTTCCAATCGAATGTTCCTGTGATTGGAAAAGTCAGGAGAGTGCAAAGGTACTGTTTTCTATCAGTTGGCAAGGTGCGCACACAATCCCAGTGTTGTACAGCTTGCTTCTTCACCTTCCCGAAGCTGCCGCTCTCGCCGGCTGCCGGAGCCCAAGAAGCGGCTTCTTCGCGCAAAGACGATTGTGCCGCTCACAGTGCTCTCCTTAGCGCGGCTTCTGCCGAAAGACGCCCGGCAGCGGCTCTTACCTCCGGAGAGCATCCTACCTTCCTCTTTAGCTCCACTTCTCATCTACACCTCGGCAACAAGCTTTTCCACTATGTCTGGCTAGGAAAAACTGTGCCAGCACAGAAAACATCTCCCCTCGTGTTCTAGAAGTTGCACGGATGTCTGCCAAGTGTTTGGCAGGAAGAAAAGAAAAGTTGTCCAAAACAGCTTCCAATCGAATGTTCCTGTGATTGGAAAAGTCAGGAGAGTGCAAAGGTACTGTTTTCTATCAGTTGGCAAGGTGCGCACACAATCCCAGTGTTGTACTGCTTGCTTCTTCACCTTCCCGAAGCTGCCGCTCTCGCCGGCTGCCGGAGCCCAAGAAGCGGCTTCTTCGCGCAAAGACGATTGTGCCGCTCACAGCGCTCTCCTTAGCGCGGCTTCTGCCGAAAGACGCCCGGCAGCGGCTCTTACCTCCGGAGAGCATCCTACCTTCCTCTTTAGCTCCTCTTCTCATCTACACCTCGGCAACAAGCTTTTCCACTATGTCTGGCTAGGAAAAACTGTGCCAGCACAGAAAACATCTCCCCTCGTGTTCTAGAAGTTGCACGGATGTCTGCCAAGTGTTTGGCAGGAAGAAAAGAAAAGTTGTCCAAAACAGCTTCCAATCGAATGTTCCTGTGATTGGAAAAGTCAGGAGAGTGCAAAGGTACTGTTTTCTATCAGTTGGCAAGGTGCGCACACAATCCCAGTGTTGTACAGCTTGCTTCTTCACCTTCCCGAAGCTGCCGCTCTCGCCGGCTGCCGGAGCCCAAGAAGCGGCTTCTTCGCGCAAAGACGATTGTGCCGCTCACAGTGCTCTCCTTAGCGCGGCTTCTGCCGAAAGACGCCCGGCAGCGGCTCTTACCTCCGGAGAGCATCCTACCTTCCTCTTTAGCTCCTCTTCTCATCTACACCTCGGCAACAAGCTTTTCCACTATGTCTGGCTAGGAAAAACTGTGCCAGCACAGAAAACATCTCCCATCGTGTTCTAGAAGTTGCACGGATGTCTGCCAAGTGTTTGGCAGGAAGAAAAGAAAAGTTGTCCAAAACAGCTTCCAATCGAATGTTCCTGTGATTGGAAAAGTCAGGAGAGTGCAAAGGTACTGTTTTCTATCAGTTGGCAAGGTGCGCACACAATCCCAGTGTTGTACAGCTTGCTTCTTCACCTTCCCGAAGCTGCCGCTCTCGCCGGCTGCCGGAGCCCAAGAAGCGGCTTCTTCGCGCAAAGACGATTGTGCCGCTCACAGTGCTCTCCTTAGCGCGGCTTCTGCCGAAAGACGCCCGGCAGCGGCTCTTACCTCCGGAGAGCATCCTACCTTCCTCTTTAGCTCCTCTTCTCATCTACACCTCGGCAACAAGCTTTTCCACTATGTCTGGCTAGGAAAAACTGTGCCAGCACAGAAAACATCTCCCCTCGTGTTCTAGAAGTTGCACGGATGTCTGCCAAGTGTTTGGCAGGAAGAAAAGAAAAGTTGTCCAAAACAGCTTCCAATCGAATGTTCCTGTGATTGGAAAAGTCAGGAGAGTGCAAAGGTACTGTTTTCTATCAGTTGGCAAGGTGCGCACACAATCCCAGTGTTGTACAGCTTGCTTCTTCACCTTCCCGAAGCTGCCGCTCTCGCCGGCTGCCAGAGCCCAAGAAGCGGCTTCTTCGCGCAAAGACGATTGTGCCGCTCACAGCGCTCTCCTTAGCGCGGCTTCTGCCGAAAGACGCCCGGCAGCGGCTCTTACCTCCGGAGAGCATCCTACCTTCCTCTTTAGCTCCTCTTCTCATCTACACCTCGGCAACAAGCTTTTCCACTATGTCTGGCTAGGAAAAACTGTGCCAGCACAGAAAACATCTCCCATCGTGTTCTAGAAGTTGCACGGATGTCTGCCAAGTGTTTGGCAGGAAGAAAAGAAAAGTTGTCCAAAACAGCTTCCAATCGAATGTTCCTGTGATTGGAAAAGTCAGGAGAGTGCAAAGGTACTGTTTTCTATCAGTTGGCAAGGTGCGCACACAATCCCAGTGTTGTACAGCTTGCTTCTTCACCTTCCCGAAGCTGCCGCTCTCGCCGGCTGCCGGAGCCCAAGAAGCGGCTTCTTCGCGCAAAGACGATTGTGCCGCTCACAGTGCTCTCCTTAGCGCGGCTTCTGCCGAAAGACGCCCGGCAGCGGCTCTTACCTCCGGAGAGCATCCTACCTTCCTCTTTAGCTCCTCTTCTCATCTACACCTCGGCAACAAGCTTTTCCACTATGTCTGGCTAGGAAAAACTGTGCCAGCACAGAAAACATCTCCCATCGTGTTCTAGAAGTTGCACGGATGTCTGCCAAGTGTTTGGCAGGAAGAAAAGAAAAGTTGTCCAAAACAGCTTCCAATCGAATGTTCCTGTGATTGGAAAAGTCAGGAGAGTGCAAAGGTACTGTTTTCTATCAGTTGGCAAGGTGCGCACACAATCCCAGTGTTGTACAGCTTGCTTCTTCACCTTCCCGAAGCTGCCGCTCTCGCCGGCTGCCGGAGCCCAAGAAGCGGCTTCTTCGCGCAAAGACGATTGTGCCGCTCACAGTGCTCTCCTTAGCGCGGCTTCTGCCGAAAGACGCCCGGCAGCGGCTCTTACCTCCGGAGAGCATCCTACCTTCCTCTTTAGCTCCTCTTCTCATCTACACCTCGGCAACAAGCTTTTCCACTATGTCTGGCTAGGAAAAACTGTGCCAGCACAGAAAACATCTCCCCTCGTGTTCTAGAAGTTGCACGGATGTCTGCCAAGTGTTTGGCAGGAAGAAAAGAAAAGTTGTCCAAAACAGCTTCCAATCGAATGTTCCTGTGATTGGAAAAGTCAGGAGAGTGCAAAGGTACTGTTTTCTATCAGTTGGCAAGGTGCGCACACAATCCCAGTGTTGTACAGCTTGCTTCTTCACCTTCCCGAAGCTGCCGCTCTCGCCGGCTGCCGGAGCCCAAGAAGCGGCTTCTTCGCGCAAAGACGATTGTGCCGCTCACAGTGCTCTCCTTAGCGCGGCTTCTGCCGAAAGACGCCCGGCAGCGGCTCTTACCTCCGGAGAGCATCCTACCTTCCTCTTTAGCTCCTCTTCTCATCTACACCTCGGCAACAAGCTTTTCCACTATGTCTGGCTAGGAAAAACTGTGCCAGCACAGAAAACATCTCCCATCGTGTTCTAGAAGTTGCACGGATGTCTGCCAAGTGTTTGGCAGGAAGAAAAGAAAAGTTGTCCAAAACAGCTTCCAATCGAATGTTCCTGTGATTGGAAAAGTCAGGAGAGTGCAAAGGTACTGTTTTCTATCAGTTGGCAAGGTGCGCACACAATCCCAGTGTTGTACAGCTTGCTTCTTCACCTTCCCGAAGCTGCCGCTCTCGCCGGCTGCCGGAGCCCAAGAAGCGGCTTCTTCGCGCAAAGACGATTGTGCCGCTCACAGTGCTCTCCTTAGCGCGGCTTCTGCCGAAAGACGCCCGGCAGCGGCTCTTACCTCCGGAGAGCATCCTACCTTCCTCTTTAGCTCCTCTTCTCATCTACACCTCGGCAACAAGCTTTTCCACTATGTCTGGCTAGGAAAAACTGTGCCAGCACAGAAAACATCTCCCCTCGTGTTCTAGAAGTTGCACGGATGTCTGCCAAGTGTTTGGCAGGAAGAAAAGAAAAGTTGTCCAAAACAGCTTCCAATCGAATGTTCCTGTGATTGGAAAAGTCAGGAGAGTGCAAAGGTACTGTTTTCTATCAGTTGGCAAGGTGCGCACACAATCCCAGTGTTGTACAGCTTGCTTCTTCACCTTCCCGAAGCTGCCGCTCTCGCCGGCTGCCGGAGCCAAAGAAGCGGCTTCTTCGCGCAAAGACGATTGTGCCGCTCACAGTGCTCTCCTTAGCGCGGCTTCTGCCGAAAGACGCCCGGCAGCGGCTCTTACCTCCGGAGAGCATCCTACCTTCCTCTTTAGCTCCTCTTCTCATCTACACCTCGGCAACAAGCTTTTCCACTATGTCTGGCTAGGAAAAACTGTGCCAGCACAGAAAACATCTCCCATCGTGTTCTAGAAGTTGCACGGATGTCTGCCAAGTGTTTGGCAGGAAGAAAAGAAAAGTTGTCCAAAACAGCTTCCAATCGAATGTTCCTGTGATTGGAAAAGTCAGGAGAGTGCAAAGGTACTGTTTTCTATCAGTTGGCAAGGTGCGCACACAATCCCAGTGTTGTACAGCTTGCTTCTTCACCTTCCCGAAGCTGCCGCTCTCGCCGGCTGCCGGAGCCCAAGAAGCGGCTTCTTCGCGCAAAGACGATTGTGCCGCTCACAGTGCTCTCCTTAGCGCGGCTTCTGCCGAAAGACGCCCGGCAGCGGCTCTTACCTCCGGAGAGCATCCTACCTTCCTCTTTAGCTCCTCTTCTCATCTACACCTCGGCAACAAGCTTTTCCACTATGTCTGGCTAGGAAAAACTGTGCCAGCACAGAAAACATCTCCCATCGTGTTCTAGAAGTTGCACGGATGTCTGCCAAGTGTTTGGCAGGAAGAAAAGAAAAGTTGTCCAAAACAGCTTCCAATCGAATGTTCCTGTGATTGGAAAAGTCAGGAGAGTGCAAAGGTACTGTTTTCTATCAGTTGGCAAGGTGCGCACACAATCCCAGTGTTGTACAGCTTGCTTCTTCACCTTCCCGAAGCTGCCGCTCTCGCCGGCTGCCGGAGCCCAAGAAGCGGCTTCTTCGCGCAAAGACGATTGTGCCGCTCACAGTGCTCTCCTTAGCGCGGCTTCTGCCGAAAGACGCCCGGCAGCGGCTCTTACCTCCGGAGAGCATCCTACCTTCCTCTTTAGCTCCTCTTCTCATCTACACCTCGGCAACAAGCTTTTCCACTATGTCTGGCTAGGAAAAACTGTGCCAGCACAGAAAACATCTCCCATCGTGTTCTAGAAGTTGCACGGATGTCTGCCAAGTGTTTGGCAGGAAGAAAAGAAAAGTTGTCCAAAACAGCTTCCAATCGAATGTTCCTGTGATTGGAAAAGTCAGGAGAGTGCAAAGGTACTGTTTTCTATCAGTTGGCAAGGTGCGCACACAATCCCAGTGTTGTACAGCTTGCTTCTTCACCTTCCCGAAGCTGCCGCTCTCGCCGGCTGCCGGAGCCCAAGAAGCGGCTTCTTCGCGCAAAGACGATTGTGCCGCTCACAGTGCTCTCCTTAGCGCGGCTTCTGCCGAAAGACGCCCGGCAGCGGCTCTTACCTCCGGAGAGCATCCTACCTTCCTCTTTAGCTCCACTTCTCATCTACACCTCGGCAACAAGCTTTTCCACTATGTCTGGCTAGGAAAAACTGTGCCAGCACAGAAAACATCTCCCCTCGTGTTCTAGAAGTTGCACGGATGTCTGCCAAGTGTTTGGCAGGAAGAAAAGAAAAGTTGTCCAAAACAGCTTCCAATCGAATGTTCCTGTGATTGGAAAAGTCAGGAGAGTGCAAAGGTACTGTTTTCTATCAGTTGGCAAGGTGCGCACACAATCCCAGTGTTGTACTGCTTGCTTCTTCACCTTCCCGAAGCTGCCGCTCTCGCCGGCTGCCGGAGCCCAAGAAGCGGCTTCTTCGCGCAAAGACGATTGTGCCGCTCACAGCGCTCTCCTTAGCGCGGCTTCTGCCGAAAGACGCCCGGCAGCGGCTCTTACCTCCGGAGAGCATCCTACCTTCCTCTTTAGCTCCTCTTCTCATCTACACCTCGGCAACAAGCTTTTCCACTATGTCTGGCTAGGAAAAACTGTGCCAGCACAGAAAACATCTCCCATCGTGTTCTAGAAGTTGCACGGATGTCTGCCAAGTGTTTGGCAGGAAGAAAAGAAAAGTTGTCCAAAACAGCTTCCAATCGAATGTTCCTGTGATTGGAAAAGTCAGGAGAGTGCAAAGGTACTGTTTTCTATCAGTTGGCAAGGTGCGCACACAATCCCAGTGTTGTACAGCTTGCTTCTTCACCTTCCCGAAGCTGCCGCTCTCGCCGGCTGCCGGAGCCCAAGAAGCGGCTTCTTCGCGCAAAGACGATTGTGCCGCTCACAGTGCTCTCCTTAGCGCGGCTTCTGCCGAAAGACGCCCGGCAGCGGCTCTTACCTCCGGAGAGCATCCTACCTTCCTCTTTAGCTCCTCTTCTCATCTACACCTCGGCAACAAGCTTTTCCACTATGTCTGGCTAGGAAAAACTGTGCCAGCACAGAAAACATCTCCCCTCGTGTTCTAGAAGTTGCACGGATGTCTGCCAAGTGTTTGGCAGGAAGAAAAGAAAAGTTGTCCAAAACAGCTTCCAATCGAATGTTCCTGTGATTGGAAAAGTCAGGAGAGTGCAAAGGTACTGTTTTCTATCAGTTGGCAAGGTGCGCACACAATCCCAGTGTTGTACAGCTTGCTTCTTCACCTTCCCGAAGCTGCCGCTCTCGCCGGCTGCCGGAGCCCAAGAAGCGGCTTCTTCGCGCAAAGACGATTGTGCCGCTCACAGCGCTCTCCTTAGCGCGGCTTCTGCCGAAAGACGCCCGGCAGCGGCTCTTACCTCCGGAGAGCATCCTACCTTCCTCTTTAGCTCCTCTTCTCATCTACACCTCGGCAACAAGCTTTTCCACTATGTCTGGCTAGGAAAAACTGTGCCAGCACAGAAAACATCTCCCCTCGTGTTCTAGAAGTTGCACGGATGTCTGCCAAGTGTTTGGCAGGAAGAAAAGAAAAGTTGTCCAAAACAGCTTCCAATCGAATGTTCCTGTGATTGGAAAAGTCAGGAGAGTGCAAAGGTACTGTTTTCTATCAGTTGGCAAGGTGCGCACACAATCCCAGTGTTGTACAGCTTGCTTCTTCACCTTCCCGAAGCTGCCGCTCTCGCCGGCTGCCGGAGCCCAAGAAGCGGCTTCTTCGCGCAAAGACGATTGTGCCGCTCACAGTGCTCTCCTTAGCGCGGCTTCTGCCGAAAGACGCCCGGCAGCGGCTCTTACCTCCGGAGAGCATCCTACCTTCCTCTTTAGCTCCTCTTCTCATCTACACCTCGGCAACAAGCTTTTCCACTATGTCTGGCTAGGAAAAACTGTGCCAGCACAGAAAACATCTCCCATCGTGTTCTAGAAGTTGCACGGATGTCTGCCAAGTGTTTGGCAGGAAGAAAAGAAAAGTTGTCCAAAACAGCTTCCAATCGAATGTTCCTGTGATTGGAAAAGTCAGGAGAGTGCAAAGGTACTGTTTTCTATCAGTTGGCAAGGTGCGCACACAATCCCAGTGTTGTACAGCTTGCTTCTTCACCTTCCCGAAGCTGCCGCTCTCGCCGGCTGCCGGAGCCCAAGAAGCGGCTTCTTCGCGCAAAGACGATTGTGCCGCTCACAGTGCTCTCCTTAGCGCGGCTTCTGCCGAAAGACGCCCGGCAGCGGCTCTTACCTCCGGAGAGCATCCTACCTTCCTCTTTAGCTCCTCTTCTCATCTACACCTCGGCAACAAGCTTTTCCACTATGTCTGGCTAGGAAAAACTGTGCCAGCACAGAAAACATCTCCCCTCGTGTTCTAGAAGTTGCACGGATGTCTGCCAAGTGTTTGGCAGGAAGAAAAGAAAAGTTGTCCAAAACAGCTTCCAATCGAATGTTCCTGTGATTGGAAAAGTCAGGAGAGTGCAAAGGTACTGTTTTCTATCAGTTGGCAAGGTGCGCACACAATCCCAGTGTTGTACAGCTTGCTTCTTCACCTTCCCGAAGCTGCCGCTCTCGCCGGCTGCCGGAGCCCAAGAAGCGGCTTCTTCGCGCAAAGACGATTGTGCCGCTCACAGTGCTCTCCTTAGCGCGGCTTCTGCCGAAAGACGCCCGGCAGCGGCTCTTACCTCCGGAGAGCATCCTACCTTCCTCTTTAGCTCCTCTTCTCATCTACACCTCGGCAACAAGCTTTTCCACTATGTCTGGCTAGGAAAAACTGTGCCAGCACAGAAAACATCTCCCATCGTGTTCTAGAAGTTGCACGGATGTCTGCCAAGTGTTTGGCAGGAAGAAAAGAAAAGTTGTCCAAAACAGCTTCCAATCGAATGTTCCTGTGATTGGAAAAGTCAGGAGAGTGCAAAGGTACTGTTTTCTATCAGTTGGCAAGGTGCGCACACAATCCCAGTGTTGTACAGCTTGCTTCTTCACCTTCCCGAAGCTGCCGCTCTCGCCGGCTGCCGGAGCCCAAGAAGCGGCTTCTTCGCGCAAAGACGATTGTGCCGCTCACAGTGCTCTCCTTAGCGCGGCTTCTGCCGAAAGACGCCCGGCAGCGGCTCTTACCTCCGGAGAGCATCCTACCTTCCTCTTTAGCTCCTCTTCTCATCTACACCTCGGCAACAAGCTTTTCCACTATGTCTGGCTAGGAAAAACTGTGCCAGCACAGAAAACATCTCCCCTCGTGTTCTAGAAGTTGCACGGATGTCTGCCAAGTGTTTGGCAGGAAGAAAAGAAAAGTTGTCCAAAACAGCTTCCAATCGAATGTTCCTGTGATTGGAAAAGTCAGGAGAGTGCAAAGGTACTGTTTTCTATCAGTTGGCAAGGTGCGCACACAATCCCAGTGTTGTACAGCTTGCTTCTTCACCTTCCCGAAGCTGCCGCTCTCGCCGGCTGCCGGAGCCAAAGAAGCGGCTTCTTCGCGCAAAGACGATTGTGCCGCTCACAGTGCTCTCCTTAGCGCGGCTTCTGCCGAAAGACGCCCGGCAGCGGCTCTTACCTCCGGAGAGCATCCTACCTTCCTCTTTAGCTCCTCTTCTCATCTACACCTCGGCAACAAGCTTTTCCACTATGTCTGGCTAGGAAAAACTGTGCCAGCACAGAAAACATCTCCCATCGTGTTCTAGAAGTTGCACGGATGTCTGCCAAGTGTTTGGCAGGAAGAAAAGAAAAGTTGTCCAAAACAGCTTCCAATCGAATGTTCCTGTGATTGGAAAAGTCAGGAGAGTGCAAAGGTACTGTTTTCTATCAGTTGGCAAGGTGCGCACACAATCCCAGTGTTGTACAGCTTGCTTCTTCACCTTCCCGAAGCTGCCGCTCTCGCCGGCTGCCGGAGCCCAAGAAGCGGCTTCTTCGCGCAAAGACGATTGTGCCGCTCACAGTGCTCTCCTTAGCGCGGCTTCTGCCGAAAGACGCCCGGCAGCGGCTCTTACCTCCGGAGAGCATCCTACCTTCCTCTTTAGCTCCTCTTCTCATCTACACCTCGGCAACAAGCTTTTCCACTATGTCTGGCTAGGAAAAACTGTGCCAGCACAGAAAACATCTCCCCTCGTGTTCTAGAAGTTGCACGGATGTCTGCCAAGTGTTTGGCAGGAAGAAAAGAAAAGTTGTCCAAAACAGCTTCCAATCGAATGTTCCTGTGATTGGAAAAGTCAGGAGAGTGCAAAGGTACTGTTTTCTATCAGTTGGCAAGGTGCGCACACAATCCCAGTGTTGTACAGCTTGCTTCTTCACCTTCCCGAAGCTGCCGCTCTCGCCGGCTGCCGGAGCCCAAGAAGCGGCTTCTTCGCGCAAAGACGATTGTGCCGCTCACAGTGCTCTCCTTAGCGCGGCTTCTGCCGAAAGACGCCCGGCAGCGGCTCTTACCTCCGGAGAGCATCCTACCTTCCTCTTTAGCTCCTCTTCTCATCTACACCTCGGCAACAAGCTTTTCCACTATGTCTGGCTAGGAAAAACTGTGCCAGCACAGAAAACATCTCCCATCGTGTTCTAGAAGTTGCACGGATGTCTGCCAAGTGTTTGGCAGGAAGAAAAGAAAAGTTGTCCAAAACAGCTTCCAATCGAATGTTCCTGTGATTGGAAAAGTCAGGAGAGTGCAAAGGTACTGTTTTCTATCAGTTGGCAAGGTGCGCACACAATCCCAGTGTTGTACAGCTTGCTTCTTCACCTTCCCGAAGCTGCCGCTCTCGCCGGCTGCCGGAGCCCAAGAAGCGGCTTCTTCGCGCAAAGACGATTGTGCCGCTCACAGTGCTCTCCTTAGCGCGGCTTCTGCCGAAAGACGCCCGGCAGCGGCTCTTACCTCCGGAGAGCATCCTACCTTCCTCTTTAGCTCCACTTCTCATCTACACCTCGGCAACAAGCTTTTCCACTATGTCTGGCTAGGAAAAACTGTGCCAGCACAGAAAACATCTCCCCTCGTGTTCTAGAAGTTGCACGGATGTCTGCCAAGTGTTTGGCAGGAAGAAAAGAAAAGTTGTCCAAAACAGCTTCCAATCGAATGTTCCTGTGATTGGAAAAGTCAGGAGAGTGCAAAGGTACTGTTTTCTATCAGTTGGCAAGGTGCGCACACAATCCCAGTGTTGTACTGCTTGCTTCTTCACCTTCCCGAAGCTGCCGCTCTCGCCGGCTGCCGGAGCCCAAGAAGCGGCTTCTTCGCGCAAAGACGATTGTGCCGCTCACAGCGCTCTCCTTAGCGCGGCTTCTGCCGAAAGACGCCCGGCAGCGGCTCTTACCTCCGGAGAGCATCCTACCTTCCTCTTTAGCTCCTCTTCTCATCTACACCTCGGCAACAAGCTTTTCCACTATGTCTGGCTAGGAAAAACTGTGCCAGCACAGAAAACATCTCCCATCGTGTTCTAGAAGTTGCACGGATGTCTGCCAAGTGTTTGGCAGGAAGAAAAGAAAAGTTGTCCAAAACAGCTTCCAATCGAATGTTCCTGTGATTGGAAAAGTCAGGAGAGTGCAAAGGTACTGTTTTCTATCAGTTGGCAAGGTGCGCACACAATCCCAGTGTTGTACAGCTTGCTTCTTCACCTTCCCGAAGCTGCCGCTCTCGCCGGCTGCCGGAGCCCAAGAAGCGGCTTCTTCGCGCAAAGACGATTGTGCCGCTCACAGTGCTCTCCTTAGCGCGGCTTCTGCCGAAAGACGCCCGGCAGCGGCTCTTACCTCCGGAGAGCATCCTACCTTCCTCTTTAGCTCCTCTTCTCATCTACACCTCGGCAACAAGCTTTTCCACTATGTCTGGCTAGGAAAAACTGTGCCAGCACAGAAAACATCTCCCCTCGTGTTCTAGAAGTTGCACGGATGTCTGCCAAGTGTTTGGCAGGAAGAAAAGGAAAGTTGTCCAAAACAGCTTCCAATCGAATGTTCCTGTGATTGGAAAAGTCAGGAGAGTGCAAAGGTACTGTTTTCTATCAGTTGGCAAGGTGCGCACACAATCCCAGTGTTGTACAGCTTGCTTCTTCACCTTCCCGAAGCTGCCGCTCTCGCCGGCTGCCGGAGCCCAAGAAGCGGCTTCTTCGCGCAAAGACGATTGTGCCGCTCACAGTGCTCTCCTTAGCGCGGCTTCTGCCGAAAGACGCCCGGCAGCGGCTCTTACCTCCGGAGAGCATCCTACCTTCCCCTTTAGCTCCTCTTCTCATCTACACCTCGGCAACAAGCTTTTCCACTATGTCTGGCTAGGAAAAACTGTGCCAGCACAGAAAACATCTCCCATCGTGTTCTAGAAGTTGCACGGATGTCTGCCAAGTGTTTGGCAGGAAGAAAAGAAAAGTTGTCCAAAACAGCTTCCAATCGAATGTTCCTGTGATTGGAAAAGTCAGGAGAGTGCAAAGGTACTGTTTTCTATCAGTTGGCAAGGTGCGCACACAATCCCAGTGTTGTACAGCTTGCTTCTTCACCTTCCCGAAGCTGCCGCTCTCGCCGGCTGCCGGAGCCCAAGAAGCGGCTTCTTCGCGCAAAGACGATTGTGCCGCTCACAGTGCTCTCCTTAGCGCGGCTTCTGCCGAAAGACGCCCGGCAGCGGCTCTTACCTCCGGAGAGCATCCTACCTTCCTCTTTAGCTCCTCTTCTCATCTACACCTCGGCAACAAGCTTTTCCACTATGTCTGGCTAGGAAAAACTGTGCCAGCACAGAAAACATCTCCCATCGTGTTCTAGAAGTTGCACGGATGTCTGCCAAGTGTTTGGCAGGAAGAAAAGAAAAGTTGTCCAAAACAGCTTCCAATCGAATGTTCCTGTGATTGGAAAAGTCAGGAGAGTGCAAAGGTACTGTTTTCTATCAGTTGGCAAGGTGCGCACACAATCCCAGTGTTGTACAGCTTGCTTCTTCACCTTCCCGAAGCTGCCGCTCTCGCCGGCTGCCGGAGCCCAAGAAGCGGCTTCTTCGCGCAAAGACGATTGTGCCGCTCACAGTGCTCTCCTTAGCGCGGCTTCTGCCGAAAGACGCCCGGCAGCGGCTCTTACCTCCGGAGAGCATCCTACCTTCCTCTTTAGCTCCTCTTCTCATCTACACCTCGGCAACAAGCTTTTCCACTATGTCTGGCTAGGAAAAACTGTGCCAGCACAGAAAACATCTCCCATCGTGTTCTAGAAGTTGCACGGATGTCTGCCAAGTGTTTGGCAGGAAGAAAAGAAAAGTTGTCCAAAACAGCTTCCAATCGAATGTTCCTGTGATTGGAAAAGTCAGGAGAGTGCAAAGGTACTGTTTTCTATCAGTTGGCAAGGTGCGCACACAATCCCAGTGTTGTACAGCTTGCTTCTTCACCTTCCCGAAGCTGCCGCTCTCGCCGGCTGCCGGAGCCCAAGAAGCGGCTTCTTCGCGCAAAGACGATTGTGCCGCTCACAGTGCTCTCCTTAGCGCGGCTTCTGCCGAAAGACGCCCGGCAGCGGCTCTTACCTCCGGAGAGCATCCTACCTTCCTCTTTAGCTCCTCTTCTCATCTACACCTCGGCAACAAGCTTTTCCACTATGTCTGGCTAGGAAAAACTGTGCCAGCACAGAAAACATCTCCCATCGTGTTCTAGAAGTTGCACGGATGTCTGCCAAGTGTTTGGCAGGAAGAAAAGAAAAGTTGTCCAAAACAGCTTCCAATCGAATGTTCCTGTGATTGGAAAAGTCAGGAGAGTGCAAAGGTACTGTTTTCTATCAGTTGGCAAGGTGCGCACACAATCCCAGTGTTGTACAGCTTGCTTCTTCACCTTCCCGAAGCTGCCGCTCTCGCCGGCTGCCGGAGCCCAAGAAGCGGCTTCTTCGCGCAAAGACGATTGTGCCGCTCACAGTGCTCTCCTTAGCGCGGCTTCTGCCGAAAGACGCCCGGCAGCGGCTCTTACCTCCGGAGAGCATCCTACCTTCCTCTTTAGCTCCTCTTCTCATCTACACCTCGGCAACAAGCTTTTCCACTATGTCTGGCTAGGAAAAACTGTGCCAGCACAGAAAACATCTTCCATCGTGTTCTAGAAGTTGCACGGATGTCTGCCAAGTGTTTGGCAGGAAGAAAAGAAAAGTTGTCCAAAACAGCTTCCAATCGAATGTTCCTGTGATTGGAAAAGTCAGGAGAGTGCAAAGGTACTGTTTTCTATCAGTTGGCAAGGTGCGCACACAATCCCAGTGTTGTACAGCTTGCTTCTTCACCTTCCCGAAGCTGCCGCTCTCGCCGGCTGCCGGAGCCCAAGAAGCGGCTTCTTCGCGCAAAGACGATTGTGCCGCTCACAGTGCTCTCCTTAGCGCGGCTTCTGCCGAAAGACGCCCGGCAGCGGCTCTTACCTCCGGAGAGCATCCTACCTTCCTCTTTAGCTCCTCTTCTCATCTACACCTCGGCAACAAGCTTTTCCACTATGTCTGGCTAGGAAAAACTGTGCCAGCACAGAAAACATCTCCCATCGTGTTCTAGAAGTTGCACGGATGTCTGCCAAGTGTTTGGCAGGAAGAAAAGTTGTCCAAAACAGCTTCCAATCGAATGTTCCTGTGATTGGAAAAGTCAGGAGAGTGCAATGGTACTGTTTTCTATCAGTTGGCAAGGTGCGCACACAATCCCAGTGTTGTACAGCTTGCTTCTTCACCTTCCCGAAGCTGCCGCTCTCGCCAGCTGCCGGAGCCCAAGAAGCGGCTTCTTCGCGCAAAGACGATTGTGCCGCTCACAGTGCTCTCCTTAGCGCGGCTTCTGCCGAAAGACGCCCGGCAGCGGCTCTTACCTCCGGAGAGCATCCTACCTTCCTCTTTAGCTCCTCTTCTCATCTACACCTCGGCAACAAGCTTTTCCACTATGTCTGGCTAGGAAAAACTGTGCCAGCACAGAAAACATCTCCCATCGTGTTCTAGAAGTTGCACGGATGTCTGCCAAGTGTTTGGCAGGAAGAAAAGAAAAGTTGTCCAAAACAGCTTCCAATCGAATGTTCCTGTGATTGGAAAAGTCAGGAGAGTGCAAAGGTACTGTTTTCTATCAGTTGGCAAGGTGCGCACACAATCCCAGTGTTGTACAGCTTGCTTCTTCACCTTCCCGAAGCTGCCGCTCTCGCCGGCTGCCGGAGCCCAAGAAGCGGCTTCTTCGCGCAAAGACGATTGTGCCGCTCACAGCGCTCTCCTTAGCGCGGCTTCTGCCGAAAGACGCCCGGCAGCGGCTCTTACCTCCGGAGAGCATCCTACCTTCCTCTTTAGCTCCTCTTCTCATCTACACCTCGGCAACAAGCTTTTCCACTATGTCTGGCTAGGAAAAACTGTGCCAGCACAGAAAACATCTCCCATCGTGTTCTAGAAGTTGCACGGATGTCTGCCAAGTGTTTGGCAGGAAGAAAAGAAAAGTTGTCCAAAACAGCTTCCAATCGAATGTTCCTGTGATTGGAAAAGTCAGGAGAGTGCAAAGGTACTGTTTTCTATCAGTTGGCAAGGTGCGCACACAATCCCAGTGTTGTACAGCTTGCTTCTTCACCTTCCCGAAGCTGCCGCTCTCGCCGGCTGCCGGAGCCCAAGAAGCGGCTTCTTCGCGCAAAGACGATTGTGCCGCTCACAGCGCTCTCCTTAGCGCGGCTTCTGCCGAAAGACACCCGGCAGCGGCTCTTACCTCCGGAGAGCATCCTACCTTCCTCTTTAGCTCCTCTTCTCATCTACACCTCGGCAACAAGCTTTTCCACTATGTCTGGCTAGGAAAAACTGTGCCAGCACAGAAAACATCTCCCATCGTGTTCTAGAAGTTGCACGGATGTCTGCCAAGTGTTTGGCAGGAAGAAAAGAAAAGTTGTCCAAAACAGCTTCCAATCGAATGTTCCTGTGATTGGAAAAGTCAGGAGAGTGCAAAGGTACTGTTTTCTATCAGTTGGCAAGGTGCGCACACAATCCCAGTGTTGTACAGCTTGCTTCTTCACCTTCCCGAAGCTGCCGCTCTCGCCGGCTGCCGGAGCCCAAGAAGCGGCTTCTTCGCGCAAAGACGATTGTGCCGCTCACAGTGCTCTCCTTAGCGCGGCTTCTGCCGAAAGACGCCCGGCAGCGGCTCTTACCTCCGGAGAGCATCCTACCTTCCTCTTTAGCTCCTCTTCTCATCTACACCTCGGCAACAAGCTTCTCCACTATGTCTGGCTAGGAAAAACTGTGCCAGCACAGAAAACATCTCCCCTCGTGTTCTAGAAGTTGCACGGATGTCTGCCAAGTGTTTGGCAGGAAGAAAAGAAAAGTTGTCCAAAACAGCTTCCAATCGAATGTTCCTGTGATTGGAAAAGTCAGGAGAGTGCAAAGGTACTGTTTTCTATCAGTTGGCAAGGTGCGCACACAATCCCAGTGTTGTACAGCTTGCTTCTTCACCTTCCCGAAGCTGCCGCTCTCGCCGGCTGCCGGAGCCCAAGAAGCGGCTTCTTCGCGCAAAGACGATTGTGCCGCTCACAGTGCTCTCCTTAGCGCGGCTTCTGCCGAAAGACGCCCGGCAGCGGCTCTTACCTCCGGAGAGCATCCTACCTTCCTCTTTAGCTCCTCTTCTCATCTACACCTCGGCAACAAGCTTTTCCACTATGTCTGGCTAGGAAAAGCTGTGCCAGCACAGAAAACATCTCCCATCATGTTCTAGAAGTTGCACGGATGTCTGCCAAGTGTTTGGCAGGAAGAAAAGAAAAGTTGTCCAAAACAGCTTCCAATCGAATGTTCCTGTGATTGGAAAAGTCAGGAGAGTGCAAAGGTACTGTTTTCTATCAGTTGGCAAGGTGCGCACACAATCCCAGTGTTGTACAGCTTGCTTCTTCACCTTCCCGAAGCTGCCGCTCTCGCCGGCTGCCGGAGCCCAAGAAGCGGCTTCTTCGCGCAAAGACGATTGTGCCGCTCACAGTGCTCTCCTTAGCGCGGCTTCTGCCGAAAGACGCCCGGCAGCGGCTCTTACCTCCGGAGAGCATCCTACCTTCCTCTTTAGCTCCTCTTCTCATCTACACCTCGGCAACAAGCTTTTCCACTATGTCTGGCTAGGAAAAACTGTGCCAGCACAGAAAACATCTCCCCTCGTGTTCTAGAAGTTGCACGGATGTCTGCCAAGTGTTTGGCAGGAAGAAAAGAAAAGTTGTCCAAAACAGCTTCCAATCGAATGTTCCTGTGATTGGAAAAGTCAGGAGAGTGCAAAGGTACTGTTTTCTATCAGTTGGCAAGGTGCGCACACAATCCCAGTGTTGTACAGCTTGCTTCTTCACCTTCCCGAAGCTGCCGCTCTCGCCGGCTGCCGGAGCCCAAGAAGCGGCTTCTTCGCGCAAAGACGATTGTGCCGCTCACAGTGCTCTCCTTAGCGCGGCTTCTGCCGAAAGACGCCCGGCAGCGGCTCTTACCTCCGGAGAGCATCCTACCTTCCTCTTTAGCTCCTCTTCTCATCTACACCTCGGCAACAAGCTTTTCCACTATGTCTGGCTAGGAAAAACTGTGCCAGCACAGAAAACATCTCCCATCGTGTTCTAGAAGTTGCACGGATGTCTGCCAAGTGTTTGGCAGGAAGAAAAGAAAAGTTGTCCAAAACAGCTTCCAATCGAATGTTCCTGTGATTGGAAAAGTCAGGAGAGTGCAAAGGTACTGTTTTCTATCAGTTGGCAAGGTGCGCACACAATCCCAGTGTTGTACAGCTTGCTTCTTCACCTTCCCGAAGCTGCCGCTCTCGCCGGCTGCCGGAGCCCAAGAAGCGGCTTCTTCGCGCAAAGACGATTGTGCCGCTCACAGTGCTCTCCTTAGCGCGGCTTCTGCCGAAAGACGCCCGGCAGCGGCTCTTACCTCCGGAGAGCATCCTACCTTCCTCTTTAGCTCCTCTTCTCATCTACACCTCGGCAACAAGCTTTTCCACTATGTCTGGCTAGGAAAAACTGTGCCAGCACAGAAAACATCTCCCATCGTGTTCTAGAAGTTGCACGGATGTCTGCCAAGTGTTTGGCAGGAAGAAAAGAAAAGTTGTCCAAAACAGCTTCCAATCGAATGTTCCTGTGATTGGAAAAGTCAGGAGAGTGCAAAGGTACTGTTTTCTATCAGTTGGCAAGGTGCGCACACAATCCCAGTGTTGTACAGCTTGCTTCTTCACCTTCCCGAAGCTGCCGCTCTCGCCGGCTGCCGGAGCCCAAGAAGCGGCTTCTTCGCGCAAAGACGATTGTGCCGCTCACAGTGCTCTCCTTAGCGCGGCTTCTGCCGAAAGACGCCCGGCAGCGGCTCTTACCTCCGGAGAGCATCCTACCTTCCTCTTTAGCTCCTCTTCTCATCTACACCTCGGCAACAAGCTTTTCCACTATGTCTGGCTAGGAAAAACTGTGCCAGCACAGAAAACATCTCCCCTCGTGTTCTAGAAGTTGCACGGATGTCTGCCAAGTGTTTGGCAGGAAGAAAAGAAAAGTTGTCCAAAACAGCTTCCAATCGAATGTTCCTGTGATTGGAAAAGTCAGGAGAGTGCAAAGGTACTGTTTTCTATCAGTTGGCAAGGTGCGCACACAATCCCAGTGTTGTACAGCTTGCTTCTTCACCTTCCCGAAGCTGCCGCTCTCGCCGGCTGCCGGAGCCCAAGAAGCGGCTTCTTCGCGCAAAGACGATTGTGCCGCTCACAGTGCTCTCCTTAGCGCGGCTTCTGCCGAAAGACGCCCGGCAGCGGCTCTTACCTCCGGAGAGCATCCTACCTTCCTCTTTAGCTCCTCTTCTCATCTACACCTCGGCAACAAGCTTTTCCACTATGTCTGGCTAGGAAAAACTGTGCCAGCACAGAAAACATCTCCCATCGTGTTCTAGAAGTTGCACGGATGTCTGCCAAGTGTTTGGCAGGAAGAAAAGAAAAGTTGTCCAAAACAGCTTCCAATCGAATGTTCCTGTGATTGGAAAAGTCAGGAGAGTGCAAAGGTACTGTTTTCTATCAGTTGGCAAGGTGCGCACACAATCCCAGTGTTGTACAGCTTGCTTCTTCACCTTCCCGAAGCTGCCGCTCTCGCCGGCTGCCGGAGCCCAAGAAGCGGCTTCTTCGCGCAAAGACGATTGTGCCGCTCACAGTGCTCTCCTTAGCGCGGCTTCTGCCGAAAGACGCCCGGCAGCGGCTCTTACCTCCGGAGAGCATCCTACCTTCCTCTTTAGCTCCTCTTCTCATCTACACCTCGGCAACAAGCTTTTCCACTATGTCTGGCTAGGAAAAACTGTGCCAGCACAGAAAACATCTCCCATCGTGTTCTAGAAGTTGCACGGATGTCTGCCAAGTGTTTGGCAGGAAGAAAAGAAAAGTTGTCCAAAACAGCTTCCAATCGAATGTTCCTGTGATTGGAAAAGTCAGGAGAGTGCAAAGGTACTGTTTTCTATCAGTTGGCAAGGTGCGCACACAATCCCAGTGTTGTACAGCTTGCTTCTTCACCTTCCCGAAGCTGCCGCTCTCGCCGGCTGCCGGAGCCCAAGAAGCGGCTTCTTCGCGCAAAGACGATTGTGCCGCTCACAGTGCTCTCCTTAGCGCGGCTTCTGCCGAAAGACGCCCGGCAGCGGCTCTTACCTCCAGAGAGCATCCTACCTTCCTCTTTAGCTCCTCTTCTCATCTACACCTCGGCAACAAGCTTTTCCACTATGTCTGGCTAGGAAAAACTGTGCCAGCACAGAAAACATCTCCCATCGTGTTCTAGAAGTTGCACGGATGTCTGCCAAGTGTTTGGCAGGAAGAAAAGTTGTCCAAAACAGCTTCCAATCGAATGTTCCTGTGATTGGAAAAGTCAGGAGAGTGCAACGGTACTGTTTTCTATCAGTTGGCAAGGTGCGCACACAATCCCAGTGTTGTACAGCTTGCTTCTTCACCTTCCCGAAGCTGCCGCTCTCGCCGGCTGCCGGAGCCCAAGAAGCGGCTTCTTCGCGCAAAGACGATTGTGCCGCTCACAGTGCTCTCCTTAGCGCGGCTTCTGCCGAAAGACGCCCGGCAGCGGCTCTTACCTCCGGAGAGCATCCTACCTTCCTCTTTAGCTCCTCTTCTCATCTACACCTCGGCAACAAGCTTTTCCACTATGTCTGGCTAGGAAAAACTGTGCCAGCACAGAAAACATCTCCCCTCGTGTTCTAGAAGTTGCACGGATGTCTGCCAAGTGTTTGGCAGGAAGAAAAGAAAAGTTGTCCAAAACAGCTTCCAATCGAATGTTCCTGTGATTGGAAAAGTCAGGAGAGTGCAAAGGTACTGTTTTCTATCAGTTGGCAAGGTGCGCACACAATCCCAGTCTTGTACAGCTTGCTTCTTCACCTTCCCGAAGCTGCCGCTCTCGCCGGCTGCCGGAGCCCAAGAAGCGGCTTCTTCGCGCAAAGACGATTGTGCCGCTCACAGTGCTCTCCTTAGCGCGGCTTCTGCCGAAAGACGCCCGGCAGCGGCTCTTACCTCCGGAGAGCATCCTACCTTCCTCTTTAGCTCCTCTTCTCATCTACACCTCGGCAACAAGCTTTTCCACTATGTCTGGCTAGGAAAAACTGTGCCAGCACAGAAAACATCTCCCATCGTGTTCTAGAAGTTGCACGGATGTCTGCCAAGTGTTTGGCAGGAAGAAAAGAAAAGTTGTCCAAAACAGCTTCCAATCGAATGTTCCTGTGATTGGAAAAGTCAGGAGAGTGCAAAGGTACTGTTTTCTATCAGTTGGCAAGGTGCGCACACAATCCCAGTGTTGTACAGCTTGCTTCTTCACCTTCCCGAAGCTGCCGCTCTCGCCGGCTGCCGGAGCCCAAGAAGCGGCTTCTTCGCGCAAAGACGATTGTGCCGCTCACAGCGCTCTCCTTAGCGCGGCTTCTGCCGAAAGACGCCCGGCAGCGGCTCTTACCTCCGGAGAGCATCCTACCTTCCTCTTTAGCTCCTCTTCTCATCTACACCTCGGCAACAAGCTTTTCCACTATGTCTGGCTAGGAAAAACTGTGCCAGCACAGAAAACATCTCCCATCGTGTTCTAGAAGTTGCACGGATGTCTGCCAAGTGTTTGGCAGGAAGAAAAGAAAAGTTGTCCAAAACAGCTTCCAATCGAATGTTCCTGTGATTGGAAAAGTCAGGAGAGTGCAAAGGTACTGTTTTCTATCAGTTGGCAAGGTGCGCACACAATCCCAGTGTTGTACAGCTTGCTTCTTCACCTTCCCGAAGCTGCCGCTCTCGCCGGCTGCCGGAGCCCAAGAAGCGGCTTCTTCGCGCAAAGACGATTGTGCCGCTCACAGTGCTCTCCTTAGCGCGGCTTCTGCCGAAAGACGCCCGGCAGCGGCTCTTACCTCCGGAGAGCATCCTACCTTCCTCTTTAGCTCCTCTTCTCATCTACACCTCGGCAACAAGCTTTTCCACTATGTCTGGCTAGGAAAAACTGTGCCAGCACAGAAAACATCTCCCATCGTGTTCTAGAAGTTGCACGGATGTCTGCCAAGTGTTTGGCAGGAAGAAAAGAAAAGTTGTCCAAAACAGCTTCCAATCGAATGTTCCTGTGATTGGAAAAGTCAGGAGAGTGCAAAGGTACTGTTTTCTATCAGTTGGCAAGGTGCGCACACAATCCCAGTGTTGTACAGCTTGCTTCTTCACCTTCCCGAAGCTGCCGCTCTCGCCGGCTGCCGGAGCCCAAGAAGCGGCTTCTTCGCGCAAAGACGATTGTGCCGCTCACAGTGCTCTCCTTAGCGCGGCTTCTGCCGAAAGACGCCCGGCAGCGGCTCTTACCTCCGGAGAGCATCCTACCTTCCTCTTTAGCTCCTCTTCTCATCTACACCTCGGCAACAAGCTTTTCCACTATGTCTGGCTAGGAAAAACTGTGCCAGCACAGAAAACATCTCCCATCGTGTTCTAGAAGTTGCACGGATGTCTGCCAAGTGTTTGGCAGGAAGAAAAGTTGTCCAAAACAGCTTCCAATCGAATGTTCCTGTGATTGGAAAAGTCAGGAGAGTGCAACGGTACTGTTTTCTATCAGTTGGCAAGGTGCGCACACAATCCCAGTGTTGTACAGCTTGCTTCTTCACCTTCCCGAAGCTGCCGCTCTCGCCGGCTGCCGGAGCCCAAGAAGCGGCTTCTTCGCGCAAAGACGATTGTGCCGCTCACAGTGCTCTCCTTAGCGCGGCTTCTGCCGAAAGACGCCCGGCAGCGGCTCTTACCTCCGGAGAGCATCCTACCTTCCTCTTTAGCTCCTCTTCTCATCTACACCTCGGCAACAAGCTTTTCCACTATGTCTGGCTAGGAAAAACTGTGCCAGCACAGAAAACATCTCCCCTCGTGTTCTAGAAGTTGCACGGATGTCTGCCAAGTGTTTGGCAGGAAGAAAAGAAAAGTTGTCCAAAACAGCTTCCAATCGAATGTTCCTGTGATTGGAAAAGTCAGGAGAGTGCAAAGGTACTGTTTTCTATCAGTTGGCAAGGTGCGCACACAATCCCAGTGTTGTACAGCTTGCTTCTTCACCTTCCCGAAGCTGCCGCTCTCGCCGGCTGCCGGAGCCCAAGAAGCGGCTTCTTCGCGCAAAGACGATTGTGCCGCTCACAGTGCTCTCCTTAGCGCGGCTTCTGCCGAAAGACGCCCGGCAGCGGCTCTTACCTCCGGAGAGCATCCTACCTTCCCCTTTAGCTCCTCTTCTCATCTACACCTCGGCAACAAGCTTTTCCACTATGTCTGGCTAGGAAAAACTGTGCCAGCACAGAAAACATCTCCCATCGTGTTCTAGAAGTTGCACGGATGTCTGCCAAGTGTTTGGCAGGAAGAAAAGAAAAGTTGTCCAAAACAGCTTCCAATCGAATGTTCCTGTGATTGGAAAAGTCAGGAGAGTGCAAAGGTACTGTTTTCTATCAGTTGGCAAGGTGCGCACACAATCCCAGTGTTGTACAGCTTGCTTCTTCACCTTCCCGAAGCTGCCGCTCTCGCCGGCTGCCGGAGCCCAAGAAGCGGCTTCTTCGCGCAAAGATGATTGTGCCGCTCACAGTGCTCTCCTTAGCGCGGCTTCTGCCGAAAGACGCCCGGCAGCGGCTCTTACCTCCGGAGAGCATCCTACCTTCCTCTTTAGCTCCTCTTCTCATCTACACCTCGGCAACAAGCTTTTCCACTATGTCTGGCTAGGAAAAACTGTGCCAGCACAGAAAACATCTCCCATCGTGTTCTAGAAGTTGCACGGATGTCTGCCAAGTGTTTGGCAGGAAGAAAAGAAAAGTTGTCCAAAACAGCTTCCAATCGAATGTTCCTGTGATTGGAAAAGTCAGGAGAGTGCAAAGGTACTGTTTTCTATCAGTTGGCAAGGTGCGCACACAATCCCAGTGTTGTACAGCTTGCTTCTTCACCTTCCCGAAGCTGCCGCTCTCGCCGGCTGCCGGAGCCCAAGAAGCGGCTTCTTCGCGCAAAGACGATTGTGCCGCTCACAGTGCTCTCCTTAGCGCGGCTTCTGCCGAAAGACGCCCGGCAGCGGCTCTTACCTCCGGAGAGCATCCTACCTTCCTCTTTAGCTCCTCTTCTCATCTACACCTCGGCAACAAGCTTTTCCACTATGTCTGGCTAGGAAAAACTGTGCCAGCACAGAAAACATCTCCCATCGTGTTCTAGAAGTTGCACGGATGTCTGCCAAGTGTTTGGCAGGAAGAAAAGAAAAGTTGTCCAAAACAGCTTCCAATCGAATGTTCCTGTGATTGGAAAAGTCAGGAGAGTGCAAAGGTACTGTTTTCTATCAGTTGGCAAGGTGCGCACACAATCCCAGTGTTGTACAGCTTGCTTCTTCACCTTCCCGAAGCTGCCGCTCTCGCCGGCTGCCGGAGCCCAAGAAGCGGCTTCTTCGCGCAAAGACGATTGTGCCGCTCACAGTGCTCTCCTTAGCGCGGCTTCTGCCGAAAGACGCCCGGCAGCGGCTCTTACCTCCGGAGAGCATCCTACCTTCCTCTTTAGCTCCTCTTCTCATCTACACCTCGGCAACAAGCTTTTCCACTATGTCTGGCTAGGAAAAACTGTGCCAGCACAGAAAACATCTCCCATCGTGTTCTAGAAGTTGCACGGATGTCTGCCAAGTGTTTGGCAGGAAGAAAAGAAAAGTTGTCCAAAACAGCTTCCAATCGAATGTTCCTGTGATTGGAAAAGTCAGGAGAGTGCAAAGGTACTGTTTTCTATCAGTTGGCAAGGTGCGCACACAATCCCAGTGTTGTACAGCTTGCTTCTTCACCTTCCCGAAGCTGCCGCTCTCGCCGGCTGCCGGAGCCCAAGAAGCGGCTTCTTCGCGCAAAGACGATTGTGCCGCTCACAGTGCTCTCCTTAGCGCGGCTTCTGCCGAAAGACGCCCGGCAGCGGCTCTTACCTCCGGAGAGCATCCTACCTTCCTCTTTAGCTCCTCTTCTCATCTACACCTCGGCAACAAGCTTTTCCACTATGTCTGGCTAGGAAAAACTGTGCCAGCACAGAAAACATCTCCCATCGTGTTCTAGAAGTTGCACGGATGTCTGCCAAGTGTTTGGCAGGAAGAAAAGAAAAGTTGTCCAAAACAGCTTCCAATCGAATGTTCCTGTGATTGGAAAAGTCAGGAGAGTGCAAAGGTACTGTTTTCTATCAGTTGGCAAGGTGCGCACACAATCCCAGTGTTGTACAGCTTGCTTCTTCACCTTCCCGAAGCTGCCGCTCTCGCCGGCTGCCGGAGCCCAAGAAGCGGCTTCTTCGCGCAAAGACGATTGTGCCGCTCACAGCGCTCTCCTTAGCGCGGCTTCTGCCGAAAGACGCCCGGCAGCGGCTCTTACCTCCGGAGAGCATCCTACCTTCCTCTTTAGCTCCTCTTCTCATCTACACCTCGGCAACAAGCTTTTCCACTATGTCTGGCTAGGAAAAACTGTGCCAGCACAGAAAACATCTCCCATCGTGTTCTAGAAGTTGCACGGATGTCTGCCAAGTGTTTGGCAGGAAGAAAAGTTGTCCAAAACAGCTTCCAATCGAATGTTCCTGTGATTGGAAAAGTCAGGAGAGTGCAACGGTACTGTTTTCTATCAGTTGGCAAGGTGCGCACACAATCCCAGTGTTGTACAGCTTGCTTCTTCACCTTCCCGAAGCTGCCGCTCTCGCCAGCTGCCGGAGCCCAAGAAGCGGCTTCTTCGCGCAAAGACGATTGTGCCGCTCACAGTGCTCTCCTTAGCGCGGCTTCTGCCGAAAGACGCCCGGCAGCGGCTCTTACCTCCGGAGAGCATCCTACCTTCCTCTTTAGCTCCTCTTCTCATCTACACCTCGGCAACAAGCTTTTCCACTATGTCTGGCTAGGAAAAACTGTGCCAGCACAGAAAACATCTCCCCTCGTGTTCTAGAAGTTGCACGGATGTCTGCCAAGTGTTTGGCAGGAAGAAAAGAAAAGTTGTCCAAAACAGCTTCCAATCGAATGTTCCTGTGATTGGAAAAGTCAGGAGAGTGCAAAGGTACTGTTTTCTATCAGTTGGCAAGGTGCGCACACAATCCCAGTGTTGTACAGCTTGCTTCTTCACCTTCCCGAAGCTGCCGCTCTCGCCGGCTGCCGGAGCCCAAGAAGCGGCTTCTTCGCGCAAAGACGATTGTGCCGCTCACAGTGCTCTCCTTAGCGCGGCTTCTGCCGAAAGACGCCCGGCAGCGGCTCTTACCTCCGGAGAGCATCCTACCTTCCTCTTTAGCTCCTCTTCTCATCTACACCTCGGCAACAAGCTTTTCCACTATGTCTGGCTAGGAAAAACTGTGCCAGCACAGAAAACATCTCCCATCGTGTTCTAGAAGTTGCACGGATGTCTGCCAAGTGTTTGGCAGGAAGAAAAGAAAAGTTGTCCAAAACAGCTTCCAATCGAATGTTCCTGTGATTGGAAAAGTCAGGAGAGTGCAAAGGTACTGTTTTCTATCAGTTGGCAAGGTGCGCACACAATCCCAGTGTTGTACAGCTTGCTTCTTCACCTTCCCGAAGCTGCCGCTCTCGCCGGCTGCCGGAGCCCAAGAAGCGGCTTCTTCGCGCAAAGACGATTGTGCCGCTCACAGCGCTCTCCTTAGCGCGGCTTCTGCCGAAAGACGCCCGGCAGCGGCTCTTACCTCCGGAGAGCATCCTACCTTCCTCTTTAGCTCCTCTTCTCATCTACACCTCGGCAACAAGCTTTTCCACTATGTCTGGCTAGGAAAAACTGTGCCAGCACAGAAAACATCTCCCATCGTGTTCTAGAAGTTGCACGGATGTCTGCCAAGTGTTTGGCAGGAAGAAAAGAAAAGTTGTCCAAAACAGCTTCCAATCGAATGTTCCTGTGATTGGAAAAGTCAGGAGAGTGCAAAGGTACTGTTTTCTATCAGTTGGCAAGGTGCGCACACAATCCCAGTGTTGTACAGCTTGCTTCTTCACCTTCCCGAAGCTGCCGCTCTCGCCGGCTGCCGGAGCCCAAGAAGCGGCTTCTTCGCGCAAAGACGATTGTGCCGCTCACAGTGCTCTCCTTAGCGCGGCTTCTGCCGAAAGACGCCCGGCAGCGGCTCTTACCTCCGGAGAGCATCCTACCTTCCTCTTTAGCTCCTCTTCTCATCTACACCTCGGCAACAAGCTTTTCCACTATGTCTGGCTAGGAAAAACTGTGCCAGCACAGAAAACATCTCCCCTCGTGTTCTAGAAGTTGCACGGATGTCTGCCAAGTGTTTGGCAGGAAGAAAAGAAAAGTTGTCCAAAACAGCTTCCAATCGAATGTTCCTGTGATTGGAAAAGTCAGGAGAGTGCAAAGGTACTGTTTTCTATCAGTTGGCAAGGTGCGCACACAATCCCAGTGTTGTACAGCTTGCTTCTTCACCTTCCCGAAGCTGCCGCTCTCGCCGGCTGCCGGAGCCCAAGAAGCGGCTTCTTCGCGCAAAGACGATTGTGCCGCTCACAGTGCTCTCCTTAGCGCGGCTTCTGCCGAAAGACGCCCGGCAGCGGCTCTTACCTCCGGAGAGCATCCTACCTTCCTCTTTAGCTCCTCTTCTCATCTACACCTCGGCAACAAGCTTTTCCACTATGTCTGGCTAGGAAAAACTGTGCCAGCACAGAAAACATCTCCCATCGTGTTCTAGAAGTTGCACGGATGTCTGCCAAGTGTTTGGCAGGAAGAAAAGAAAAGTTGTCCAAAACAGCTTCCAATCGAATGTTCCTGTGATTGAAAAGTCAGGAGAGTGCAAAGGTACTGTTTTCTATCAGTTGGCAAGGTGCGCACACAATCCCAGTGTTGTACAGCTTGCTTCTTCACCTTCCCGAAGCTGCCGCTCTCGCCGGCTCCCGGAGCCCAAGAAGCGGCTTCTTCGCGCAAAGACGATTGTGCCGCTCACAGTGCTCTCCTTAGCGCGGCTTCTGCCGAAAGACGCCCGGCAGCGGCTCTTACCTCCGGAGAGCATCCTACCTTCCTCTTTCGCGTTTTTTGTAGTCTACATCTTAGCAAAACGCTTTCCACTATGTCTGGCTAGGAAAAACTGTGCCAGCACAGAAAACATCTCCCATCGTGTTCTAGAAGTTGCACGGATGTCTGCCAAGTGTTTGGCAGGAAGAAAAGAAAAGTTGTCCAAAACAGCTTCCAATCGAATGTTCCTGTGATTGGAAAAGTCAGGAGAGTGCAAAGGTACTGTTTTCTATCAGTTGGCAAGGTGCGCACACAATCCCAGTGTTGTACAGCTTGCTTCTTCACCTTCCCGAAGCTGCCGCTCTCGCCGGCTGCCGGAGCCCAAGAAGCGGCTTCTTCGCGCAAAGACGATTGTGCCGCTCACAGTGCTCTCCTTAGCGCGGCTTCTGCCGAAAGACGCCCGGCAGCGGCTCTTACCTCCGGAGAGCATCCTACCTTCCTCTTTAGCTCCTCTTCTCATCTACACCTCGGCAACAAGCTTTTCCACTATGTCTGGCTAGGAAAAACTGTGCCAGCACAGAAAACATCTCCCATCGTGTTCTAGAAGTTGCACGGATGTCTGCCAAGTGTTTGGCAGGAAGAAAAGAAAAGTTGTCCAAAACAGCTTCCAATCGAATGTTCCTGTGATTGGAAAAGTCAGGAGAGTGCAAAGGTACTGTTTTCTATCAGTTGGCAAGGTGCGCACACAATCCCAGTGTTGTACAGCTTGCTTCTTCACCTTCCCGAAGCTGCCGCTCTCGCCGGCTGCCGGAGCCCAAGAAGCGGCTTCTTCGCGCAAAGACGATTGTGCCGCTCACAGTGCTCTCCTTAGCGCGGCTTCTGCCGAAAGACGCCCGGCAGCGGCTCTTACCTCCGGAGAGCATCCTACCTTCCTCTTTAGCTCCTCTTCTCATCTACACCTCGGCAACAAGCTTTTCCACTATGTCTGGCTAGGAAAAACTGTGCCAGCACAGAAAACATCTCCCATCGTGTTCTAGAAGTTGCACGGATGTCTGCCAAGTGTTTGGCAGGAAGAAAAGAAAAGTTGTCCAAAACAGCTTCCAATCGAATGTTCCTGTGATTGGAAAAGTCAGGAGAGTGCAAAGGTACTGTTTTCTATCAGTTGGCAAGGTGCGCACACAATCCCAGTGTTGTACAGCTTGCTTCTTCACCTTCCCGAAGCTGCCGCTCTCGCCGGCTGCCGGAGCCCAAGAAGTGGCTTCTTCGCGCAAAGACGATTGTGCCGCTCACAGTGCTCTCCTTAGCGCGGCTTCTGCCGAAAGACGCCCGGCAGCGGCTCTTACCTCCGGAGAGCATCCTACCTTCCTCTTTAGCTCCTCTTCTCATCTACACCTCGGCAACAAGCTTTTCCACTATGTCTGGTTAGGAAAAACTGTGCCAGCACAGAAAACATCTCCCATCGTGTTCTAGAAGTTGCACGGATGTCTGCCAAGTGTTTGGCAGGAAGAAAAGAAAAGTTGTCCAAAACAGCTTCCAATCGAATGTTCCTGTGATTGGAAAAGTCAGGAGAGTGCAAAGGTACTGTTTTCTATCAGTTGGCAAGGTGCGCACACAATCCCAGTGTTGTACAGCTTGCTTCTTCACCTTCCCGAAGCTGCCGCTCTCGCCGGCTGCCGGAGCCCAAGAAGCGGCTTCTTCGCGCAAAGACGATTGTGCCGCTCACAGTGCTCTCCTTAGCGCGGCTTCTGCCGAAAGACGCCCGGCAGCGGCTCTTACCTCCGGAGAGCATCCTACCTTCCTCTTTAGCTCCTCTTCTCATCTACACCTCGGCAACAAGCTTTTCCACTATGTCTGGCTAGGAAAAACTGTGCCAGCACAGAAAACATCTCCCCTCGTGTTCTAGAAGTTGCACGGATGTCTGCCAAGTGTTTGGCAGGAAGAAAAGAAAAGTTGTCCAAAACAGCTTCCAATCGAATGTTCCTGTGATTGGAAAAGTCAGGAGAGTGCAAAGGTACTGTTTTCTATCAGTTGGCAAGGTGCGCACACAATCCCAGTGTTGTACAGCTTGCTTCTTCACCTTCCCGAAGCTGCCGCTCTCGCCGGCTGCCGGAGCCCAAGAAGCGGCTTCTTCGCGCAAAGACGATTGTGCCGCTCACAGTGCTCTCCTTAGCGCGGCTTCTGCCGAAAGACGCCCGGCAGCGGCTCTTACCTCCGGAGAGCATCCTACCTTCCCCTTTAGCTCCTCTTCTCATCTACACCTCGGCAACAAGCTTTTCCACTATGTCTGGCTAGGAAAAACTGTGCCAGCACAGAAAACATCTCCCATCGTGTTCTAGAAGTTGCACGGATGTCTGCCAAGTGTTTGGCAGGAAGAAAAGAAAAGTTGTCCAAAACAGCTTCCAATCGAATGTTCCTGTGATTGGAAAAGTCAGGAGAGTGCAAAGGTACTGTTTTCTATCAGTTGGCAAGGTGCGCACACAATCCCAGTGTTGTACAGCTTGCTTCTTCACCTTCCCGAAGCTGCCGCTCTCGCCGGCTGCCGGAGCCCAAGAAGCGGCTTCTTCGCGCAAAGACGATTGTGCCGCTCACAGTGCTCTCCTTAGCGCGGCTTCTGCCGAAAGACGCCCGGCAGCGGCTCTTACCTCCGGAGAGCATCCTACCTTCCTCTTTAGCTCCTCTTCTCATCTACACCTCGGCAACAAGCTTTTCCACTATGTCTGGCTAGGAAAAACTGTGCCAGCACAGAAAACATCTCCCATCGTGTTCTAGAAGTTGCACGGATGTCTGCCAAGTGTTTGGCAGGAAGAAAAGAAAAGTTGTCCAAAACAGCTTCCAATCGAATGTTCCTGTGATTGGAAAAGTCAGGAGAGTGCAAAGGTACTGTTTTCTATCAGTTGGCAAGGTGCGCACACAATCCCAGTGTTGTACAGCTTGCTTCTTCACCTTCCCGAAGCTGCCGCTCTCGCCGGCTGCCGGAGCCCAAGAAGCGGCTTCTTCGCGCAAAGACGATTGTGCCGCTCACAGTGCTCTCCTTAGCGCGGCTTCTGCCGAAAGACGCCCGGCAGCGGCTCTTACCTCCGGAGAGCATCCTACCTTCCTCTTTAGCTCCTCTTCTCATCTACACCTCGGCAACAAGCTTTTCCACTATGTCTGGCTAGGAAAAACTGTGCCAGCACAGAAAACATCTCCCATCGTGTTCTAGAAGTTGCACGGATGTCTGCCAAGTGTTTGGCAGGAAGAAAAGAAAAGTTGTCCAAAACAGCTTCCAATCGAATGTTCCTGTGATTGGAAAAGTCAGGAGAGTGCAAAGGTACTGTTTTCTATCAGTTGGCAAGGTGCGCACACAATCCCAGTGTTGTACAGCTTGCTTCTTCACCTTCCCGAAGCTGCCGCTCTCGCCGGCTGCCGGAGCCCAAGAAGCGGCTTCTTCGCGCAAAGACGATTGTGCCGCTCACAGTGCTCTCCTTAGCGCGGCTTCTGCCGAAAGACGCCCGGCAGCGGCTCTTACCTCCGGAGAGCATCCTACCTTCCTCTTTAGCTCCTCTTCTCATCTACACCTCGGCAACAAGCTTTTCCACTATGTCTGGCTAGGAAAAACTGTGCCAGCACAGAAAACATCTCCCATCGTGTTCTAGAAGTTGCACGGATGTCTGCCAAGTGTTTGGCAGGAAGAAAAGAAAAGTTGTCCAAAACAGCTTCCAATCGAATGTTCCTGTGATTGGAAAAGTCAGGAGAGTGCAAAGGTACTGTTTTCTATCAGTTGGCAAGGTGCGCACACAATCCCAGTGTTGTACAGCTTGCTTCTTCACCTTCCCGAAGCTGCCGCTCTCGCCGGCTCCCAGAGCCCAAGAAGCGGCTTCTTCGCGCAAAGACGATTGTGCCGCTCACAGTGCTCTCCTTAGCGCGGCTTCTGCCGAAAGACGCCCGGCAGCGGCTCTTACCTCCGGAGAGCATCCTACCTTCCTCTTTCGCGTTTTTTGTAGTCTACATCTTAGCAAAACGCTTTCCCACTATGTCTGGCTAGGAAAAACTGTGCCAGCACAGAAAACATCTCCCATCGTGTTCTAGAAGTTGCACGGATGTCTGCCAAGTGTTTGGCAGGAAGAAAAGAAAAGTTGTCCAAAACAGCTTCCAATCGAATGTTCCTGTGATTGGAAAAGTCAGGAGAGTGCAAAGGTACTGTTTTCTATCAGTTGGCAAGGTGCGCACACAATCCCAGTGTTGTACAGCTTGCTTCTTCACCTTCCCGAAGCTGCCGCTCTCGCCGGCTGCCGGAGCCCAAGAAGCGGCTTCTTCGCGCAAAGACGATTGTGCCGCTCACAGTGCTCTCCTTAGCGCGGCTTCTGCCGAAAGACGCCCGGCAGCGGCTCTTACCTCCGGAGAGCATCCTACCTTCCTCTTTAGCTCCTCTTCTCATCTACACCTCGGCAACAAGCTTTTCCACTATGTCTGGCTAGGAAAAACTGTGCCAGCACAGAAAACATCTCCCCTCGTGTTCTAGAAGTTGCACGGATGTCTGCCAAGTGTTTGGCAGGAAGAAAAGAAAAGTTGTCCAAAACAGCTTCCAATCGAATGTTCCTGTGATTGGAAAAGTCAGGAGAGTGCAAAGGTACTGTTTTCTATCAGTTGGCAAGGTGCGCACACAATCCCAGTGTTGTACAGCTTGCTTCTTCACCTTCCCGAAGCTGCCGCTCTCGCCGGCTGCCGGAGCCCAAGAAGCGGCTTCTTCGCGCAAAGACGATTGTGCCGCTCACAGTGCTCTCCTTAGCGCGGCTTCTGCCGAAAGACGCCCGGCAGCGGCTCTTACCTCTGGAGAGCATCCTACCTTCCTCTTTAGCTCCTCTTCTCATCTACACCTCGGCAACAAGCTTTTCCACTATGTCTGGCTAGGAAAAACTGTGCCAGCACAGAAAACATCTCCCATCGTGTTCTAGAAGTTGCACGGATGTCTGCCAAGTGTTTGGCAGGAAGAAAAGAAAAGTTGTCCAAAACAGCTTCCAATCGAATGTTCCTGTGATTGGAAAAGTCAGGAGAGTGCAAAGGTACTGTTTTCTATCAGTTGGCAAGGTGCGCACACAATCCCAGTGTTGTACAGCTTGCTTCTTCACCTTCCCGAAGCTGCCGCTCTCGCCGGCTGCCGGAGCCCAAGAAGCGGCTTCTTCGCGCAAAGACGATTGTGCCGCTCACAGTGCTCTCCTTAGCGCGGCTTCTGCCGAAAGACGCCCGGCAGCGGCTCTTACCTCCGGAGAGCATCCTACCTTCCTCTTTAGCTCCTCTTCTCATCTACACCTCGGCAACAAGCTTTTCCACTATGTCTGGCTAGGAAAAACTGTGCCAGCACAGAAAACATCTCCCCTCGTGTTCTAGAAGTTGCACGGATGTCTGCCAAGTGTTTGGCAGGAAGAAAAGAAAAGTTGTCCAAAACAGCTTCCAATCGAATGTTCCTGTGATTGGAAAAGTCAGGAGAGTGCAAAGGTACTGTTTTCTATCAGTTGGCAAGGTGCGCACACAATCCCAGTGTTGTACAGCTTGCTTCTTCACCTTCCCGAAGCTGCCGCTCTCGCCGGCTGCCGGAGCCCAAGAAGCGGCTTCTTCGCGCAAAGACGATTGTGCCGCTCACAGTGCTCTCCTTAGCGCGGCTTCTGCCGAAAGACGCCCGGCAGCGGCTCTTACCTCCGGAGAGCATCCTACCTTCCTCTTTAGCTCCTCTTCTCATCTACACCTCGGCAACAAGCTTTTCCACTATGTCTGGCTAGGAAAAACTGTGCCAGCACAGAAAACATCTCCCATCGTGTTCTAGAAGTTGCACGGATGTCTGCCAAGTGTTTGGCAGGAAGAAAAGAAAAGTTGTCCAAAACAGATTCCAATCGAATGTTCCTGTGATTGGAAAAGTCAGGAGAGTGCAAAGGTACTGTTTTCTATCAGTTGGCAAGGTGCGCACACAATCCCAGTGTTGTACAGCTTGCTTCTTCACCTTCCCGAAGCTGCCGCTCTCGCCGGCTGCCGGAGCCCAAGAAGCGGCTTCTTCGCGCAAAGACGATTGTGCCGCTCACAGTGCTCTCCTTAGCGCGGCTTCTGCCGAAAGACGCCCGGCAGCGGCTCTTACCTCCGGAGAGCATCCTACCTTCCTCTTTAGCTCCTCTTCTCATCTACACCTCGGCAACAAGCTTTTCCACTATGTCTGGCTAGGAAAAACTGTGCCAGCACAGAAAACATCTCCCCTCGTGTTCTAGAAGTTGCACGGATGTCTGCCAAGTGTTTGGCAGGAAGAAAAGAAAAGTTGTCCAAAACAGCTTCCAATCGAATGTTCCTGTGATTGGAAAAGTCAGGAGAGTGCAAAGGTACTGTTTTCTATCAGTTGGCAAGGTGCGCACACAATCCCAGTGTTGTACAGCTTGCTTCTTCACCTTCCCGAAGCTGCCGCTCTCGCCGGCTCCCGGAGCCCAAGAAGCGGCTTCTTCGCGCAAAGACGATTGTGCCGCTCACAGTGCTCTCCTTAGCGCGGCTTCTGCCGAAAGACGCCCGGCAGCGGCTCTTACCTCCGGAGAGCATCCTACCTTCCCCTTTAGCTCCTCTTCTCATCTACACCTCGGCAACAAGCTTTTCCACTATGTCTGGCTAGGAAAAACTGTGCCAGCACAGAAAACATCTCCCATCGTGTTCTAGAAGTTGCACGGATGTCTGCCAAGTGTTTGGCAGGAAGAAAAGAAAAGTTGTCCAAAACAGCTTCCAATCGAATGTTCCTGTGATTGGAAAAGTCAGGAGAGTGCAAAGGTACTGTTTTCTATCAGTTGGCAAGGTGCGCACACAATCCCAGTGTTGTACAGCTTGCTTCTTCACCTTCCCGAAGCTGCCGCTCTCGCCGGCTGCCGGAGCCCAAGAAGCGGCTTCTTCGCGCAAAGACGATTGTGCCGCTCACAGTGCTCTCCTTAGCGCGGCTTCTGCCGAAAGACGCCCGGCAGCGGCTCTTACCTCCGGAGAGCATCCTACCTTCCTCTTTAGCTCCTCTTCTCATCTACACCTCGGCAACAAGCTTTTCCACTATGTCTGGCTAGGAAAAACTGTGCCAGCACAGAAAACATCTCCCATCGTGTTCTAGAAGTTGCACGGATGTCTGCCAAGTGTTTGGCAGGAAGAAAAGAAAAGTTGTCCAAAACAGCTTCCAATCGAATGTTCCTGTGATTGGAAAAGTCAGGAGAGTGCAAAGGTACTGTTTTCTATCAGTTGGCAAGGTGCGCACACAATCCCAGTGTTGTACAGCTTGCTTCTTCACCTTCCCGAAGCTGCCGCTCTCGCCGGCTGCCGGAGCCCAAGAAGCGGCTTCTTCGCGCAAAGACGATTGTGCCGCTCACAGTGCTCTCCTTAGCGCGGCTTCTGCCGAAAGACGCCCGGCAGCGGCTCTTACCTCCGGAGAGCATCCTACCTTCCTCTTTAGCTCCTCTTCTCATCTACACCTCGGCAACAAGCTTTTCCACTATGTCTGGCTAGGAAAAACTGTGCCAGCACAGAAAACATCTCCCATCGTGTTCTAGAAGTTGCACGGATGTCTGCCAAGTGTTTGGCAGGAAGAAAAGAAAAGTTGTCCAAAACAGCTTCCAATCGAATGTTCCTGTGATTGGAAAAGTCAGGAGAGTGCAAAGGTACTGTTTTCTATCAGTTGGCAAGGTGCGCACACAATCCCAGTGTTGTACAGCTTGCTTCTTCACCTTCCCGAAGCTGCCGCTCTCGCCGGCTGCCGGAGCCCAAGAAGCGGCTTCTTCGCGCAAAGACGATTGTGCCGCTCACAGTGCTCTCCTTAGCGCGGCTTCTGCCGAAAGACGCCCGGCAGCGGCTCTTACCTCCGGAGAGCATCCTACCTTCCTCTTTAGCTCCTCTTCTCATCTACACCTCGGCAACAAGCTTTTCCACTATGTCTGGCTAGGAAAAACTGTGCCAGCACAGAAAACATCTCCCCTCGTGTTCTAGAAGTTGCACGGATGTCTGCCAAGTGTTTGGCAGGAAGAAAAGAAAAGTTGTCCAAAACAGCTTCCAATCGAATGTTCCTGTGATTGGAAAAGTCAGGAGAGTGCAAAGGTACTGTTTTCTATCAGTTGGCAAGGTGCACACACAATCCCAGTGTTGTACAGCTTGCTTCTTCACCTTCCCGAAGCTGCCGCTCTCGCCGGCTGCCGGAGCCCAAGAAGCGGCTTCTTCGCGCAAAGACGATTGTGCCGCTCACAGTGCTCTCCTTAGCGCGGCTTCTGCCGAAAGACGCCCGGCAGCGGCTCTTACCTCCGGAGAGCATCCTACCTTCCTCTTTAGCTCCTCTTCTCATCTACACCTCGGCAACAAGCTTTTCCACTATGTCTGGCTAGGAAAAACTGTGCCAGCACAGAAAACATCTCCCATCGTGTTCTAGAAGTTGCACGGATGTCTGCCAAGTGTTTGGCAGGAAGAAAAGAAAAGTTGTCCAAAACAGCTTCCAATCGAATGTTCCTGTGATTGGAAAAGTCAGGAGAGTGCAAAGGTACTGTTTTCTATCAGTTGGCAAGGTGCGCACACAATCCCAGTGTTGTACAGCTTGCTTCTTCACCTTCCCGAAGCTGCCGCTCTCGCCGGCTGCCGGAGCCCAAGAAGCGGCTTCTTCGCGCAAAGACGATTGTGCCGCTCACAGTGCTCTCCTTAGCGCGGCTTCTGCCGAAAGACGCCCGGCAGCGGCTCTTACCTCCGGAGAGCATCCTACCTTCCTCTTTAGCTCCTCTTCTCATCTACACCTCGGCAACAAGCTTTTCCACTATGTCTGGCTAGGAAAAACTGTGCCAGCACAGAAAACATCTCCCATCGTGTTCTAGAAGTTGCACGGATGTCTGCCAAGTGTTTGGCAGGAAGAAAAGAAAAGTTGTCCAAAACAGCTTCCAATCGAATGTTCCTGTGATTGGAAAAGTCAGGAGAGTGCAAAGGTACTGTTTTCTATCAGTTGGCAAGGTGCGCACACAATCCCAGTGTTGTACAGCTTGCTTCTTCACCTTCCCGAAGCTGCCGCTCTCGCCGGCTGCCGGAGCCCAAGAAGCGGCTTCTTCGCGCAAAGACGATTGTGCCGCTCACAGTGCTCTCCTTAGCGCGGCTTCTGCCGAAAGACGCCCGGCAGCGGCTCTTACCTCCGGAGAGCATCCTACCTTCCTCTTTAGCTCCTCTTCTCATCTACACCTCGGCAACAAGCTTTTCCACTATGTCTGGCTAGGAAAAACTGTGCCAGCACAGAAAACATCTCCCCTCGTGTTCTAGAAGTTGCACGGATGTCTGCCAAGTGTTTGGCAGGAAGAAAAGAAAAGTTGTCCAAAACAGCTTCCAATCGAATGTTCCTGTGATTGGAAAAGTCAGGAGAGTGCAAAGGTACTGTTTTCTATCAGTTGGCAAGGTGCGCACACAATCCCAGTGTTGTACAGCTTGCTTCTTCACCTTCCCGAAGCTGCCGCTCTCGCCGGCTGCCGGAGCCCAAGAAGCGGCTTCTTCGCGCAAAGACGATTGTGCCGCTCACAGTGCTCTCCTTAGCGCGGCTTCTGCCGAAAGACGCCCGGCAGCGGCTCTTACCTCCGGAGAGCATCCTACCTTCCCCTTTAGCTCCTCTTCTCATCTACACCTCGGCAACAAGCTTTTCCACTATGTCTGGCTAGGAAAAACTGTGCCAGCACAGAAAACATCTCCCATCGTGTTCTAGAAGTTGCACGGATGTCTGCCAAGTGTTTGGCAGGAAGAAAAGAAAAGTTGTCCAAAACAGCTTCCAATCGAATGTTCCTGTGATTGGAAAAGTCAGGAGAGTGCAAAGGTACTGTTTTCTATCAGTTGGCAAGGTGCGCACACAATCCCAGTGTTGTACAGCTTGCTTCTTCACCTTCCCGAAGCTGCCGCTCTCGCCGGCTCCCGGAGCCCAAGAAGCGGCTTCTTCGCGCAAAGACGATTGTGCCGCTCACCGTGCTCTCCTTAGCGCGGCTTCTGCCGAAAGACGCCCGGCAGCGGCTCTTACCTCCGGAGAGCATCCTACCTTCCTCTTTAGCTCCTCTTCTCATCTACACCTCGGCAACAAGCTTTTCCACTATGTCTGGCTAGGAAAAACTGTGCCAGCACAGAAAACATCTCCCATCGTGTTCTAGAAGTTGCACGGATGTCTGCCAAGTGTTTGGCAGGAAGAAAAGAAAAGTTGTCCAAAACAGCTTCCAATCGAATGTTCCTGTGATTGGAAAAGTCAGGAGAGTGCAAAGGTACTGTTTTCTATCAGTTGGCAAGGTGCGCACACAATCCCAGTGTTGTACAGCTTGCTTCTTCACCTTCCCGAAGCTGCCGCTCTCGCCGGCTGCCGGAGCCCAAGAAGCGGCTTCTTCGCGCAAAGACGATTGTGCCGCTCACAGTGCTCTCCTTAGCGCGGCTTCTGCCGAAAGACGCCCGGCAGCGGCTCTTACCTCCGGAGAGCATCCTACCTTCCTCTTTAGCTCCTCTTCTCATCTACACCTCGGCAACAAGCTTTTCCACTATGTCTGGCTAGGAAAAACTGTGCCAGCACAGAAAACATCTCCCCTCGTGTTCTAGAAGTTGCACGGATGTCTGCCAAGTGTTTGGCAGGAAGAAAAGAAAAGTTGTCCAAAACAGCTTCCAATCGAATGTTCCTGTGATTGGAAAAGTCAGGAGAGTGCAAAGGTACTGTTTTCTATCAGTTGGCAAGGTGCGCACACAATCCCAGTGTTGTACAGCTTGCTTCTTCACCTTCCCGAAGCTGCCGCTCTCGCCGGCTGCCGGAGCCCAAGAAGCGGCTTCTTCGCGCAAAGACGATTGTGCCGCTCACAGTGCTCTCCTTAGCGCGGCTTCTGCCGAAAGACGCCCGGCAGCGGCTCTTACCTCCGGAGAGCATCCTACCTTCCTCTTTAGCTCCTCTTCTCATCTACACCTCGGCAACAAGCTTTTCCACTATGTCTGGCTAGGAAAAACTGTGCCAGCACAGAAAACATCTCCCATCGTGTTCTAGAAGTTGCACGGATGTCTGCCAAGTGTTTGGCAGGAAGAAAAGAAAAGTTGTCCAAAACAGCTTCCAATCGAATGTTCCTGTGATTGGAAAAGTCAGGAGAGTGCAAAGGTACTGTTTTCTATCAGTTGGCAAGGTGCGCACACAATCCCAGTGTTGTACAGCTTGCTTCTTCACCTTCCCGAAGCTGCCGCTCTCGCCGGCTGCCGGAGCCCAAGAAGCGGCTTCTTCGCGCAAAGACGATTGTGCCGCTCACAGTGCTCTCCTTAGCGCGGCTTCTGCCGAAAGACGCCCGGCAGCGGCTCTTACCTCCGGAGAGCATCCTACCTTCCTCTTTAGCTCCTCTTCTCATCTACACCTCGGCAACAAGCTTTTCCACTATGTCTGGCTAGGAAAAACTGTGCCAGCACAGAAAACATCTCCCATCGTGTTCTAGAAGTTGCACGGATGTCTGCCAAGTGTTTGGCAGGAAGAAAAGAAAAGTTGTCCAAAACAGCTTCCAATCGAATGTTCCTGTGATTGGAAAAGTCAGGAGAGTGCAAAGGTACTGTTTTCTATCAGTTGGCAAGGTGCGCACACAATCCCAGTGTTGTACAGCTTGCTTCTTCACCTTCCCGAAGCTGCCGCTCTCGCCGGCTGCCGGAGCCCAAGAAGCGGCTTCTTCGCGCAAAGACGATTGTGCCGCTCACAGTGCTCTCCTTAGCGCGGCTTCTGCCGAAAGACGCCCGGCAGCGGCTCTTACCTCCGGAGAGCATCCTACCTTCCTCTTTAGCTCCTCTTCTCATCTACACCTCGGCAACAAGCTTTTCCACTATTGCTAGGAAAAACTGTGCCAGCACAGAAAACATCTCCCATCGTGTTCTAGAAGTTGCACGGATGTCTGCCAAGTGTTTGGCAGGAAGAAAAGAAAAGTTGTCCAAAACAGCTTCCAATCGAATGTTCCTGTGATTGGAAAAGTCAGGAGAGTGCAAAGGTACTGTTTTCTATCAGTTGGCAAGGTGCGCACACAATCCCAGTGTTGTACAGCTTGCTTCTTCACCTTCCCGAAGCTGCCGCTCTCGCCGGCTGCCGGAGCCCAAGAAGCGGCTTCTTCGCGCAAAGACGATTGTGCCGCTCACAGTGCTCTCCTTAGCGCGGCTTCTGCCGAAAGACGCCCGGCAGCGGCTCTTACCTCCGGAGAGCATCCTACCTTCCTCTTTAGCTCCTCTTCTCATCTACACCTCGGCAACAAGCTTTTCCACTATGTCTGGCTAGGAAAAACTGTGCCAGCACAGAAAACATCTCCCATCGTGTTCTAGAAGTTGCACGGATGTCTGCCAAGTGTTTGGCAGGAAGAAAAGAAAAGTTGTCCAAAACAGCTTCCAATCGAATGTTCCTGTGATTGGAAAAGTCAGGAGAGTGCAAAGGTACTGTTTTCTATCAGTTGGCAAGGTGCGCACACAATCCCAGTGTTGTACAGCTTGCTTCTTCACCTTCCCGAAGCTGCCGCTCTCGCCGGCTGCCGGAGCCCAAGAAGCGGCTTCTTCGCGCAAAGACGATTGTGCCGCTCACAGTGCTCTCCTTAGCGCGGCTTCTGCCGAAAGACGCCCGGCAGCGGCTCTTACCTCCGGAGAGCATCCTACCTTCCTCTTTAGCTCCTCTTCTCATCTACACCTCGGCAACAAGCTTTTCCACTATGTCTGGCTAGGAAAAACTGTGCCAGCACAGAAAACATCTCCCATCGTGTTCTAGAAGTTGCACGGATGTCTGCCAAGTGTTTGGCAGGAAGAAAAGAAAAGTTGTCCAAAACAGCTTCCAATCGAATGTTCCTGTGATTGGAAAAGTCAGGAGAGTGCAAAGGTACTGTTTTCTATCAGTTGGCAAGGTGCGCACACAATCCCAGTGTTGTACAGCTTGCTTCTTCACCTTCCCGAAGCTGCCGCTCTCGCCGGCTCCGGAGCCCAAGAAGCGGCTTCTTCGCGCAAAGACGATTGTGCCGCTCACAGTGCTCTCCTTAGCGCGGCTTCTGCCGAAAGACGCCCGGCAGCGGCTCTTACCTCCGGAGAGCATCCTACCTTCCTCTTTCGCGTTTTTTGTAGTCTACATCTTAGCAAAACGCTTTCCCACTATGTCTGGCTAGGAAAAACTGTGCCAGCACAGAAAACATCTCCCATCGTGTTCTAGAAGTTGCACGGATGTCTGCCAAGTGTTTGGCAGGAAGAAAAGAAAAGTTGTCCAAACAGCTTCCAATCGAATGTTCCTGTGATTGGAAAAGTCAGGAGAGTGCAAAGGTACTGTTTTCTATCAGTTGGCAAGGTGCGCACACAATCCCAGTGTTGTACAGCTTGCTTCTTCACCTTCCCGAAGCTGCCGCTCTCGCCGGCTGCCGGAGCCCAAGAAGCGGCTTCTTCGCGCAAAGACGATTGTGCCGCTCACAGTGCTCTCCTTAGCGCGGCTTCTGCCGAAAGACGCCCGGCAGCGGCTCTTACCTCCGGAGAGCATCCTACCTTCCTCTTTAGCTCCTCTTCTCATCTACACCTCGGCAACAAGCTTTTCCACTATGTCTGGCTAGGAAAAACTGTGCCAGCACAGAAAACATCTCCCCTCGTGTTCTAGAAGTTGCACGGATGTCTGCCAAGTGTTTGGCAGGAAGAAAGAAAAGTTGTCCAAAACAGCTTCCAATCGAATGTTCCTGTGATTGGAAAAGTCAGGAGAGTGCAAAGGTACTGTTTTCTATCAGTTGGCAAGGTGCGCACACAATCCCAGTGTTGTACAGCTTGCTTCTTCACCTTCCCGAAGCTGCCGCTCTCGCCGGCTGCCGGAGCCCAAGAAGCGGCTTCTTCGCGCAAAGACGATTGTGCCGCTCACAGTGCTCTCCTTAGCGCGGCTTCTGCGAAAGACGCCCGGCAGCGGCTCTTACCTCCGGAGAGCATCCTACCTTCCTCTTTAGCTCCTCTTCTCATCTACACCTCGGCAACAAGCTTTTCCACTATGTCTGGCTAGGAAAAACTGTGCCAGCACAGAAAACATCTCCCATCGTGTTCTAGAAGTTGCACGGATGTCTGCCAAGTGTTTGGCAGGAAGAAAAGAAAAGTTGTCCAAAACAGCTTCCAATCGAATGTTCCTGTGATTGGAAAAGTCAGGAGAGTGCAAAGGTACTGTTTTCTATCAGTTGGCAAGGTGCGCACACAATCCCAGTGTTGTACAGCTTGCTTCTTCACCTTCCCGAAGCTGCCGCTCTCGCCGGCTGCCGGAGCCCAAGAAGCGGCTTCTTCGCGCAAAGACGATTGTGCCGCTCACAGTGCTCTCCTTAGCGCGGCTTCTGCCGAAAGACGCCCGGCAGCGGCTCTTACCTCCGGAGAGCATCCTACCTTCCTCTTTAGCTCCTCTTCTCATCTACACCTCGGCAACAAGCTTTTCCACTATGTCTGGCTAGGAAAAACTGTGCCAGCACAGAAAACATCTCCCCTCGTGTTCTAGAAGTTGCACGGATGTCTGCAAGTGTTTGGCAGGAAGAAAGAAAAGTTGTCCAAAACAGCTTCCAATCGAATGTTCCTGTGATTGGAAAAGTCAGGAGAGTGCAAAGGTACTGTTTTCTATCAGTTGGCAAGGTGCGCACACAATCCCAGTGTTGTACAGCTTGCTTCTTCACCTTCCCGAAGCTGCCGCTCTCGCCGGCTGCCGGAGCCCAAGAAGCGGCTTCTTCGCGCAAAGACGATTGTGCCGCTCACAGTGCTCTCCTTAGCGCGGCTTCTGCCGAAAGACGCCCGGCAGCGGCTCTTACCTCCGGAGAGCATCCTACCTTCCTCTTTAGCTCCTCTTCTCATCTACACCTCGGCAACAAGCTTTTCCACTATGTCTGGCTAGGAAAAACTGTGCCAGCACAGAAAACATCTCCCATCGTGTTCTAGAAGTTGCACGGATGTCTGCCAAGTGTTTGGCAGGAAGAAAAGAAAAGTTGTCCAAAACAGCTTCCAATCGAATGTTCCTGTGATTGGAAAAGTCAGGAGAGTGCAAAGGTACTGTTTTCTATCAGTTGGCAAGGTGCGCACACAATCCCAGTGTTGTACAGCTTGCTTCTTCACCTTCCCGAAGCTGCCGCTCTCGCCGGCTGCCGGAGCCCAAGAAGCGGCTTCTTCGCGCAAAGACGATTGTGCCGCTCACAGTGCTCTCCTTAGCGCGGCTTCTGCCGAAAGACGCCCGGCAGCGGCTCTTACCTCCGGAGAGCATCCTACCTTCCTCTTTAGCTCCTCTTCTCATCTACACCTCGGCAACAAGCTTTTCCACTATGTCTGGCTAGGAAAAACTGTGCCAGCACAGAAAACATCTCCCTCGTGTTCTAGAAGTTGCACGGATGTCTGCCAAGTGTTTGGCAGGAAGAAAAGAAAAGTGTCCAAAACAGCTTCCAATCGAATGTTCCTGTGATTGGAAAAGTCAGGAGAGTGCAAAGGTACTGTTTTCTATCAGTTGGCAAGGTGCGCACACAATCCCAGTGTTGTACAGCTTGCTTCTTCACCTTCCCGAAGCTGCCGCTCTCGCCGGCTGCCGGAGCCCAAGAAGCGGCTTCTTCGCGCAAAGACGATTGTGCCGCTCACAGTGCTCTCCTTAGCGCGGCTTCTGCCGAAAGACGCCCGGCAGCGGCTCTTACCTCCGGAGAGCATCCTACCTTCCCCTTTAGCTCCTCTTCTCATCTACACCTCGGCAACAAGCTTTTCCACTATGTCTGGCTAGGAAAAACTGTGCCAGCACAGAAAACATCTCCCATCGTGTTCTAGAAGTTGCACGGATGTCTGCCAAGTGTTTGGCAGGAAGAAAAGAAAAGTTGTCCAAAACAGCTTCCAATCGAATGTTCCTGTGATTGGAAAAGTCAGGAGAGTGCAAAGGTACTGTTTTCTATCAGTTGGCAAGGTGCGCACACAATCCCAGTGTTGTACAGCTTGCTTCTTCACCTTCCCGAAGCTGCCGCTCTCGCCGGCTGCCGGAGCCCAAGAAGCGGCTTCTTCGCGCAAAGACGATTGTGCCGCTCACAGCGCTCTCCTTAGCGCGGCTTCTGCCGAAAGACGCCCGGCAGCGGCTCTTACCTCCGGAGAGCATCCTACCTTCCTCTTTAGCTCCTCTTCTCATCTACACCTCGGCAACAAGCTTTTCCACTATGTCTGGCTAGGAAAAACTGTGCCAGCACAGAAAACATCTCCCCTCGTGTTCTAGAAGTTGCACGGATGTCTGCCAAGTGTTTGGCAGGAAGAAAAGAAAAGTTGTCCAAAACAGCTTCCAATCGAATGTTCCTGTGATTGGAAAAGTCAGGAGAGTGCAAAGGTACTGTTTTCTATCAGTTGGCAAGGTGCGCACACAATCCCAGTGTTGTACAGCTTGCTTCTTCACCTTCCGAAGCTGCCGCTCTCGCCGGCTGCCGGAGCCCAAGAAGCGGCTTCTTCGCGCAAAGACGATTGTGCCGCTCACAGTGCTCTCCTTAGCGCGGCTTCTGCCGAAAGACGCCCGGCAGCGGCTCTTACCTCCGGAGAGCATCCTACCTTCCCCTTTAGCTCCTCTTCTCATCTACACCTCGGCAACAAGCTTTTCCACTATGTCTGGCTAGGAAAAACTGTGCCAGCACAGAAAACATCTCCCATCGTGTTCTAGAAGTTGCACGGATGTCTGCCAAGTGTTTGGCAGGAAGAAAAGAAAAGTTGTCCAAAACAGCTTCCAATCGAATGTTCCTGTGATTGGAAAAGTCAGGAGAGTGCAAAGGTACTGTTTTCTATCAGTTGGCAAGGTGCGCACACAATCCCAGTGTTGTACAGCTTGCTTCTTCACCTTCCCGAAGCTGCCGCTCTCGCCGGCTGCCGGAGCCCAAGAAGCGGCTTCTTCGCGCAAAGACGATTGTGCCGCTCACAGTGCTCTCCTTAGCGCGGCTTCTGCCGAAAGACGCCCGGCAGCGGCTCTTACCTCCGGAGAGCATCCTACCTTCCTCTTTAGCTCCTCTTCTCATCTACACCTCGGCAACAAGCTTTTCCACTATGTCTGGCTAGGAAAAACTGTGCCAGCACAGAAAACATCTCCCATCGTGTTCTAGAAGTTGCACGGATGTCTGCCAAGTGTTTGGCAGGAAGAAAAGAAAAGTTGTCCAAAACAGCTTCCAATCGAATGTTCCTGTGATTGGAAAAGTCAGGAGAGTGCAAAGGTACTGTTTTCTATCAGTTGGCAAGGTGCGCACACAATCCCAGTGTTGTACAGCTTGCTTCTTCACCTTCCCGAAGCTGCCGCTCTCGCCGGCTGCCGGAGCCCAAGAAGCGGCTTCTTCGCGCAAAGACGATTGTGCCGCTCACAGTGCTCTCCTTAGCGCGGCTTCTGCCGAAAGACGCCCGGCAGCGGCTCTTACCTCCGGAGAGCATCCTACCTTCCTCTTTAGCTCCTCTTCTCATCTACACCTCGGCAACAAGCTTTTCCACTATGTCTGGCTAGGAAAAACTGTGCCAGCACAGAAAACATCTCCCATCGTGTTCTAGAAGTTGCACGGATGTCTGCCAAGTGTTTGGCAGGAAGAAAAGAAAAGTTGTCCAAAACAGCTTCCAATCGAATGTTCCTGTGATTGGAAAAGTCAGGAGAGTGCAAAGGTACTGTTTTCTATCAGTTGGCAAGGTGCGCACACAATCCCAGTGTTGTACAGCTTGCTTCTTCACCTTCCCGAAGCTGCCGCTCTCGCCGGCTGCCGGAGCCCAAGAAGCGGCTTCTTCGCGCAAAGATGATTGTGCCGCTCACAGTGCTCTCCTTAGCGCGGCTTCTGCCGAAAGACGCCCGGCAGCGGCTCTTACCTCCGGAGAGCATCCTACCTTCCTCTTTAGCTCCTCTTCTCATCTACACCTCGGCAACAAGCTTTTCCACTATGTCTGGCTAGGAAAAACTGTGCCAGCACAGAAAACATCTCCCATCGTGTTCTAGAAGTTGCACGGATGTCTGCCAAGTGTTTGGCAGGAAGAAAAGAAAAGTTGTCCAAAACAGCTTCCAATCGAATGTTCCTGTGATTGGAAAAGTCAGGAGAGTGCAAAGGTACTGTTTTCTATCAGTTGGCAAGGTGCGCACACAATCCCAGTGTTGTACAGCTTGCTTCTTCACCTTCCCGAAGCTGCCGCTCTCGCCGGCTCCCGGAGCCCAAGAAGCGGCTTCTTCGCGCAAAGACGATTGTGCCGCTCACAGTGCTCTCCTTAGCGCGGCTTCTGCCGAAAGACGCCCGGCAGCGGCTCTTACCTCCGGAGAGCATCCTACCTTCCTCTTTCGCGTTTTTGTAGTCTACATCTTAGCAAAACGCTTTCCCACTATGTCTGGCTAGGAAAAACTGTGCCAGCACAGAAAACATCTCCCATCGTGTTCTAGAAGTTGCACGGATGTCTGCCAAGTGTTTGGCAGGAAGAAAAGAAAAGTTGTCCAAAACAGCTTCCAATCGAATGTTCCTGTGATTGGAAAAGTCAGGAGAGTGCAAAGGTACTGTTTTCTATCAGTTGGCAAGGTGCGCACACAATCCCAGTGTTGTACAGCTTGCTTCTTCACCTTCCCGAAGCTGCCGCTCTCGCCGGCTGCCGGAGCCCAAGAAGCGGCTTCTTCGCGCAAAGACGATTGTGCCGCTCACAGTGCTCTCCTTAGCGCGGCTTCTGCCGAAAGACGCCCGGCAGCGGCTCTTACCTCCGGAGAGCATCCTACCTTCCTCTTTAGCTCCTCTTCTCATCTACACCTCGGCAACAAGCTTTTCCACTATGTCTGGCTAGGAAAAACTGTGCCAGCACAGAAAACATCTCCCCTCGTGTTCTAGAAGTTGCACGGATGTCTGCCAAGTGTTTGGCAGGAAGAAAAGAAAAGTTGTCCAAAACAGCTTCCAATCGAATGTTCCTGTGATTGGAAAAGTCAGGAGAGTGCAAAGGTACTGTTTTCTATCAGTTGGCAAGGTGCGCACACAATCCCAGTGTTGTACAGCTTGCTTCTTCACCTTCCCGAAGCTGCCGCTCTCGCCGGCTGCCGGAGCCCAAGAAGCGGCTTCTTCGCGCAAAGACGATTGTGCCGCTCACAGTGCTCTCCTTAGCGCGGCTTCTGCCGAAAGACGCCCGGCAGCGGCTCTTACCTCCGGAGAGCATCCTACCTTCCTCTTTAGCTCCTCTTCTCATCTACACCTCGGCAACAAGCTTTTCCACTATGTCTGGCTAGGAAAAACTGTGCCAGCACAGAAAACATCTCCCATCGTGTTCTAGAAGTTGCACGGATGTCTGCCAAGTGTTTGGCAGGAAGAAAAGAAAAGTTGTCCAAAACAGCTTCCAATCGAATGTTCCTGTGATTGGAAAAGTCAGGAGAGTGCAAAGGTACTGTTTTCTATCAGTTGGCAAGGTGCGCACACAATCCCAGTGTTGTACAGCTTGCTTCTTCACCTTCCCGAAGCTGCCGCTCTCGCCGGCTGCCGGAGCCCAAGAAGCGGCTTCTTCGCGCAAAGACGATTGTGCCGCTCACAGTGCTCTCCTTAGCGCGGCTTCTGCCGAAAGACGCCCGGCAGCGGCTCTTACCTCCGGAGAGCATCCTACCTTCCTCTTTAGCTCCTCTTCTCATCTACACCTCGGCAACAAGCTTTTCCACTATGTCTGGCTAGGAAAAACTGTGCCAGCACAGAAAACATCTCCCCTCGTGTTCTAGAAGTTGCACGGATGTCTGCCAAGTGTTTGGCAGGAAGAAAAGAAAAGTTGTCCAAAACAGCTTCCAATCGAATGTTCCTGTGATTGGAAAAGTCAGGAGAGTGCAAAGGTACTGTTTTCTATCAGTTGGCAAGGTGCGCACACAATCCCAGTGTTGTACAGCTTGCTTCTTCACCTTCCCGAAGCTGTCGCTCTCGCCGGCTGCCGGAGCCCAAGAAGCGGCTTCTTCGCGCAAAGACGATTGTGCCGCTCACAGTGCTCTCCTTAGCGCGGCTTCTGCCGAAAGACGCCCGGCAGCGGCTCTTACCTCCGGAGAGCATCCTACCTTCCTCTTTAGCTCCTCTTCTCATCTACACCTCGGCAACAAGCTTTTCCACTATGTCTGGCTAGGAAAAACTGTGCCAGCACAGAAAACATCTCCCATCGTGTTCTAGAAGTTGCACGGATGTCTGCCAAGTGTTTGGCAGGAAGAAAAGAAAAGTTGTCCAAAACAGCTTCCAATCGAATGTTCCTGTGATTGGAAAAGTCAGGAGAGTGCAAAGGTACTGTTTTCTATCAGTTGGCAAGGTGCGCACACAATCCCAGTGTTGTACAGCTTGCTTCTTCACCTTCCCGAAGCTGCCGCTCTCGCCGGCTGCCGGAGCCCAAGAAGCGGCTTCTTCGCGCAAAGACGATTGTGCCGCTCACAGTGCTCTCCTTAGCGCGGCTTCTGCCGAAAGACGCCCGGCAGCGGCTCTTACCTCCGGAGAGCATCCTACCTTCCTCTTTAGCTCCTCTTCTCATCTACACCTCGGCAACAAGCTTTTCCACTATGTCTGGCTAGGAAAAACTGTGCCAGCACAGAAAACATCTCCCCTCGTGTTCTAGAAGTTGCACGGATGTCTGCCAAGTGTTTGGCAGGAAGAAAAGAAAAGTTGTCCAAAACAGCTTCCAATCGAATGTTCCTGTGATTGGAAAAGTCAGGAGAGTGCAAAGGTACTGTTTTCTATCAGTTGGCAAGGTGCGCACACAATCCCAGTGTTGTACAGCTTGCTTCTTCACCTTCCCGAAGCTGCCGCTCTCGCCGGCTGCCGGAGCCCAAGAAGCGGCTTCTTCGCGCAAAGACGATTGTGCCGCTCACAGTGCTCTCCTTAGCGCGGCTTCTGCCGAAAGACGCCCGGCAGCGGCTCTTACCTCCGGAGAGCATCCTACCTTCCCCTTTAGCTCCTCTTCTCATCTACACCTCGGCAACAAGCTTTTCCACTATGTCTGGCTAGGAAAAACTGTGCCAGCACAGAAAACATCTCCCATCGTGTTCTAGAAGTTGCACGGATGTCTGCCAAGTGTTTGGCAGGAAGAAAAGAAAAGTTGTCCAAAACAGCTTCCAATCGAATGTTCCTGTGATTGGAAAAGTCAGGAGAGTGCAAAGGTACTGTTTTCTATCAGTTGGCAAGGTGCGCACACAATCCCAGTGTTGTACAGCTTGCTTCTTCACCTTCCCGAAGCTGCCGCTCTCGCCGGCTGCCGGAGCCCAAGAAGCGGCTTCTTCGCGCAAAGACGATTGTGCCGCTCACAGCGCTCTCCTTAGCGCGGCTTCTGCCGAAAGACGCCCGGCAGCGGCTCTTACCTCCGGAGAGCATCCTACCTTCCTCTTTAGCTCCTCTTCTCATCTACACCTCGGCAACAAGCTTTTCCACTATGTCTGGCTAGGAAAAACTGTGCCAGCACAGAAAACATCTCCCCTCGTGTTCTAGAAGTTGCACGGATGTCTGCCAAGTGTTTGGCAGGAAGAAAAGAAAAGTTGTCCAAAACAGCTTCCAATCGAATGTTCCTGTGATTGGAAAAGTCAGGAGAGTGCAAAGGTACTGTTTTCTATCAGTTGGCAAGGTGCGCACACAATCCCAGTGTTGTACAGCTTGCTTCTTCACCTTCCCGAAGCTGCCGCTCTCGCCGGCTGCCGGAGCCCAAGAAGCGGCTTCTTCGCGCAAAGACGATTGTGCCGCTCACAGTGCTCTCCTTAGCGCGGCTTCTGCCGAAAGACGCCCGGCAGCGGCTCTTACCTCCGGAGAGCATCCTACCTTCCCCTTTAGCTCCTCTTCTCATCTACACCTCGGCAACAAGCTTTTCCACTATGTCTGGCTAGGAAAAACTGTGCCAGCACAGAAAACATCTCCCATCGTGTTCTAGAAGTTGCACGGATGTCTGCCAAGTGTTTGGCAGGAAGAAAAGAAAAGTTGTCCAAAACAGCTTCCAATCGAATGTTCCTGTGATTGGAAAAGTCAGGAGAGTGCAAAGGTACTGTTTTCTATCAGTTGGCAAGGTGCGCACACAATCCCAGTGTTGTACAGCTTGCTTCTTCACCTTCCCGAAGCTGCCGCTCTCGCCGGCTGCCGGAGCCCAAGAAGCGGCTTCTTCGCGCAAAGACGATTGTGCCGCTCACAGTGCTCTCCTTAGCGCGGCTTCTGCCGAAAGACGCCCGGCAGCGGCTCTTACCTCCGGAGAGCATCCTACCTTCCTCTTTAGCTCCTCTTCTCATCTACACCTCGGCAACAAGCTTTTCCACTATGTCTGGCTAGGAAAAACTGTGCCAGCACAGAAAACATCTCCCATCGTGTTCTAGAAGTTGCACGGATGTCTGCCAAGTGTTTGGCAGGAAGAAAAGAAAAGTTGTCCAAAACAGCTTCCAATCGAATGTTCCTGTGATTGGAAAAGTCAGGAGAGTGCAAAGGTACTGTTTTCTATCAGTTGGCAAGGTGCGCACACAATCCCAGTGTTGTACAGCTTGCTTCTTCACCTTCCCGAAGCTGCCGCTCTCGCCGGCTGCCGGAGCCCAAGAAGCGGCTTCTTCGCGCAAAGACGATTGTGCCGCTCACAGTGCTCTCCTTAGCGCGGCTTCTGCCGAAAGACGCCCGGCAGCGGCTCTTACCTCCGGAGAGCATCCTACCTTCCTCTTTAGCTCCTCTTCTCATCTACACCTCGGCAACAAGCTTTTCCACTATGTCTGGCTAGGAAAAACTGTGCCAGCACAGAAAACATCTCCCATCGTGTTCTAGAAGTTGCACGGATGTCTGCCAAGTGTTTGGCAGGAAGAAAAGAAAAGTTGTCCAAAACAGCTTCCAATCGAATGTTCCTGTGATTGGAAAAGTCAGGAGAGTGCAAAGGTACTGTTTTCTATCAGTTGGCAAGGTGCGCACACAATCCCAGTGTTGTACAGCTTGCTTCTTCACCTTCCCGAAGCTGCCGCTCTCGCCGGCTGCCGGAGCCCAAGAAGCGGCTTCTTCGCGCAAAGACGATTTTGCCGCTCACAGTGCTCTCCTTAGCGCGGCTTCTGCCGAAAGACGCCCGGCAGCGGCTCTTACCTCCGGAGAGCATCCTACCTTCCTCTTTAGCTCCTCTTCTCATCTACACCTCGGCAACAAGCTTTTCCACTATGTCTGGCTAGGAAAAACTGTGCCAGCACAGAAAACATCTCCCATCGTGTTCTAGAAGTTGCACGGATGTCTGCCAAGTGTTTGGCAGGAAGAAAAGAAAAGTTGTCCAAAACAGCTTCCAATCGAATGTTCCTGTGATTGGAAAAGTCAGGAGAGTGCAAAGGTACTGTTTTCTATCAGTTGGCAAGGTGCGCACACAATCCCAGTGTTGTACAGCTTGCTTCTTCACCTTCCCGAAGCTGCCGCTCTCGCCGGCTGCCGGAGCCCAAGAAGCGGCTTCTTCGCGCAAAGACGATTGTGCCGCTCACAGTGCTCTCCTTAGCGCGGCTTCTGCCGAAAGACGCCCGGCAGCGGCTCTTACCTCCGGAGAGCATCCTACCTTCCTCTTTCGCGTTTTTTGTAGTCTACATCTTAGCAAAACGCTTTCCCACTATGTCTGGCTAGGAAAAACTGTGCCAGCACAGAAAACATCTCCCATCGTGTTCTAGAAGTTGCACGGATGTCTGCCAAGTGTTTGGCAGGAAGAAAAGAAAAGTTGTCCAAAACAGCTTCCAATCGAATGTTCCTGTGATTGGAAAAGTCAGGAGAGTGCAAAGGTACTGTTTTCTATCAGTTGGCAAGGTGCGCACACAATCCCAGTGTTGTACAGCTTGCTTCTTCACCTTCCCGAAGCTGCCGCTCTCGCCGGCTGCCGGAGCCCAAGAAGCGGCTTCTTCGCGCAAAGACGATTGTGCCGCTCACAGTGCTCTCCTTAGCGCGGCTTCTGCCGAAAGACGCCCGGCAGCGGCTCTTACCTCCGGAGAGCATCCTACCTTCCCCTTTAGCTCCTCTTCTCATCTACACCTCGGCAACAAGCTTTTCCACTATGTCTGGCTAGGAAAAACTGTGCCAGCACAGAAAACATCTCCCATCGTGTTCTAGAAGTTGCACGGATGTCTGCCAAGTGTTTGGCAGGAAGAAAAGAAAAGTTGTCCAAAACAGCTTCCAATCGAATGTTCCTGTGATTGGAAAAGTCAGGAGAGTGCAAAGGTACTGTTTTCTATCAGTTGGCAAGGTGCGCACACAATCCCAGTGTTGTACAGCTTGCTTCTTCACCTTCCCGAAGCTGCCGCTCTCGCCGGCTGCCGGAGCCCAAGAAGCGGCTTCTTCGCGCAAAGACGATTGTGCCGCTCACAGCGCTCTCCTTAGCGCGGCTTCTGCCGAAAGACGCCCGGCAGCGGCTCTTACCTCCGGAGAGCATCCTACCTTCCTCTTTAGCTCCTCTTCTCATCTACACCTCGGCAACAAGCTTTTCCACTATGTCTGGCTAGGAAAAACTGTGCCAGCACAGAAAACATCTCCCCTCGTGTTCTAGAAGTTGCACGGATGTCTGCCAAGTGTTTGGCAGGAAGAAAAGAAAAGTTGTCCAAAACAGCTTCCAATCGAATGTTCCTGTGATTGGAAAAGTCAGGAGAGTGCAAAGGTACTGTTTTCTATCAGTTGGCAAGGTGCGCACACAATCCCAGTGTTGTACAGCTTGCTTCTTCACCTTCCCGAAGCTGCCGCTCTCGCCGGCTGCCGGAGCCCAAGAAGCGGCTTCTTCGCGCAAAGACGATTGTGCCGCTCACAGTGCTCTCCTTAGCGCGGCTTCTGCCGAAAGACGCCCGGCAGCGGCTCTTACCTCCGGAGAGCATCCTACCTTCCCCTTTAGCTCCTCTTCTCATCTACACCTCGGCAACAAGCTTTTCCACTATGTCTGGCTAGGAAAAACTGTGCCAGCACAGAAAACATCTCCCCTCGTGTTCTAGAAGTTGCACGGATGTCTGCCAAGTGTTTGGCAGGAAGAAAAGAAAAGTTGTCCAAAACAGCTTCCAATCGAATGTTCCTGTGATTGGAAAAGTCAGGAGAGTGCAAAGGTACTGTTTTCTATCAGTTGGCAAGGTGCGCACACAATCCCAGTGTTGTACAGCTTGCTTCTTCACCTTCCCGAAGCTGCCGCTCTCGCCGGCTGCCGGAGCCCAAGAAGCGGCTTCTTCGCGCAAAGACGATTGTGCCGCTCACAGCGCTCTCCTTAGCGCGGCTTCTGCCGAAAGACGCCCGGCAGCGGCTCTTACCTCCGGAGAGCATCCTACCTTCCTCTTTAGCTCCTCTTCTCATCTACACCTCGGCAACAAGCTTTTCCACTATGTCTGGCTAGGAAAAACTGTGCCAGCACAGAAAACATCTCCCCTCGTGTTCTAGAAGTTGCACGGATGTCTGCCAAGTGTTTGGCAGGAAGAAAAGAAAAGTTGTCCAAAACAGCTTCCAATCGAATGTTCCTGTGATTGGAAAAGTCAGGAGAGTGCAAAGGTACTGTTTTCTATCAGTTGGCAAGGTGCGCACACAATCCCAGTGTTGTACAGCTTGCTTCTTCACCTTCCCGAAGCTGCCGCTCTCGCCGGCTGCCGGAGCCCAAGAAGCGGCTTCTTCGCGCAAAGACGATTGTGCCGCTCACAGTGCTCTCCTTAGCGCGGCTTCTGCCGAAAGACGCCCGGCAGCGGCTCTTACCTCCGGAGAGCATCCTACCTTCCCCTTTAGCTCCTCTTCTCATCTACACCTCGGCAACAAGCTTTTCCACTATGTCTGGCTAGGAAAAACTGTGCCAGCACAGAAAACATCTCCCATCGTGTTCTAGAAGTTGCACGGATGTCTGCCAAGTGTTTGGCAGGAAGAAAAGAAAAGTTGTCCAAAACAGCTTCCAATCGAATGTTCCTGTGATTGGAAAAGTCAGGAGAGTGCAAAGGTACTGTTTTCTATCAGTTGGCAAGGTGCGCACACAATCCCAGTGTTGTACAGCTTGCTTCTTCACCTTCCCGAAGCTGCCGCTCTCGCCGGCTGCCGGAGCCCAAGAAGCGGCTTCTTCGCGCAAAGACGATTGTGCCGCTCACAGTGCTCTCCTTAGCGCGGCTTCTGCCGAAAGACGCCCGGCAGCGGCTCTTACCTCCGGAGAGCATCCTACCTTCCTCTTTAGCTCCTCTTCTCATCTACACCTCGGCAACAAGCTTTTCCACTATGTCTGGCTAGGAAAAACTGTGCCAGCACAGAAAACATCTCCCATCGTGTTCTAGAAGTTGCACGGATGTCTGCCAAGTGTTTGGCAGGAAGAAAAGAAAAGTTGTCCAAAACAGCTTCCAATCGAATGTTCCTGTGATTGGAAAAGTCAGGAGAGTGCAAAGGTACTGTTTTCTATCAGTTGGCAAGGTGCGCACACAATCCCAGTGTTGTACAGCTTGCTTCTTCACCTTCCCGAAGCTGCCGCTCTCGCCGGCTGCCGGAGCCCAAGAAGCGGCTTCTTCGCGCAAAGACGATTGTGCCGCTCACAGTGCTCTCCTTAGCGCGGCTTCTGCCGAAAGACGCCCGGCAGCGGCTCTTACCTCCGGAGAGCATCCTACCTTCCTCTTTAGCTCCTCTTCTCATCTACACCTCGGCAACAAGCTTTTCCACTATGTCTGGCTAGGAAAAACTGTGCCAGCACAGAAAACATCTCCCATCGTGTTCTAGAAGTTGCACGGATGTCTGCCAAGTGTTTGGCAGGAAGAAAAGAAAAGTTGTCCAAAACAGCTTCCAATCGAATGTTCCTGTGATTGGAAAAGTCAGGAGAGTGCAAAGGTACTGTTTTCTATCAGTTGGCAAGGTGCGCACACAATCCCAGTGTTGTACAGCTTGCTTCTTCACCTTCCCGAAGCTGCCGCTCTCGCCGGCTGCCGGAGCCCAAGAAGCGGCTTCTTCGCGCAAAGACGATTGTGCCGCTCACAGTGCTCTCCTTAGCGCGGCTTCTGCCGAAAGACGCCCGGCAGCGGCTCTTACCTCCGGAGAGCATCCTACCTTCCTCTTTAGCTCCTCTTCTCATCTACACCTCGGCAACAAGCTTTTCCACTATGTCTGGCTAGGAAAAACTGTGCCAGCACAGAAAACATCTCCCATCGTGTTCTAGAAGTTGCACGGATGTCTGCCAAGTGTTTGGCAGGAAGAAAAGAAAAGTTGTCCAAAACAGCTTCCAATCGAATGTTCCTGTGATTGGAAAAGTCAGGAGAGTGCAAAGGTACTGTTTTCTATCAGTTGGCAAGGTGCGCACACAATCCCAGTGTTGTACAGCTTGCTTCTTCACCTTCCCGAAGCTGCCGCTCTCGCCGGCTGCCGGAGCCCAAGAAGCGGCTTCTTCGCGCAAAGACGATTGTGCCGCTCACAGTGCTCTCCTTAGCGCGGCTTCTGCCGAAAGACGCCCGGCAGCGGCTCTTACCTCCGGAGAGCATCCTACCTTCCTCTTTAGCTCCTCTTCTCATCTACACCTCGGCAACAAGCTTTTCCACTATGTCTGGCTAGGAAAAACTGTGCCAGCACAGAAAACATCTCCCATCGTGTTCTAGAAGTTGCACGGATGTCTGCCAAGTGTTTGGCAGGAAGAAAAGAAAAGTTGTCCAAAACAGCTTCCAATCGAATGTTCCTGTGATTGGAAAAGTCAGGAGAGTGCAAAGGTACTGTTTTCTATCAGTTGGCAAGGTGCGCACACAATCCCAGTGTTGTACAGCTTGCTTCTTCACCTTCCCGAAGCTGCCGCTCTCGCCGGCTGCCGGAGCCCAAGAAGCGGCTTCTTCGCGCAAAGACGATTGTGCCGCTCACAGTGCTCTCCTTAGCGCGGCTTCTGCCGAAAGACGCCCGGCAGCGGCTCTTACCTCCGGAGAGCATCCTACCTTCCTCTTTCGCGTTTTTTGTAGTCTACATCTTAGCAAAACGCTTTCCCACTATGTCTGGCTAGGAAAAACTGTGCCAGCACAGAAAACATCTCCCATCGTGTTCTAGAAGTTGCACGGATGTCTGCCAAGTGTTTGGCAGGAAGAAAAGAAAAGTTGTCCAAAACAGCTTCCAATCGAATGTTCCTGTGATTGGAAAAGTCAGGAGAGTGCAAAGGTACTGTTTTCTATCAGTTGGCAAGGTGCGCACACAATCCCAGTGTTGTACAGCTTGCTTCTTCACCTTCCCGAAGCTGCCGCTCTCGCCGGCTGCCGGAGCCCAAGAAGCGGCTTCTTCGCGCAAAGACGATTGTGCCGCTCACAGTGCTCTCCTTAGCGCGGCTTCTGCCGAAAGACGCCCGGCAGCGGCTCTTACCTCCGGAGAGCATCCTACCTTCCTCTTTAGCTCCTCTTCTCATCTACACCTCGGCAACAAGCTTTTCCACTATGTCTGGCTAGGAAAAACTGTGCCAGCACAGAAAACATCTCCCCTCGTGTTCTAGAAGTTGCACGGATGTCTGCCAAGTGTTTGGCAGGAAGAAAAGAAAAGTTGTCCAAAACAGCTTCCAATCGAATGTTCCTGTGATTGGAAAAGTCAGGAGAGTGCAAAGGTACTGTTTTCTATCAGTTGGCAAGGTGCGCACACAATCCCAGTGTTGTACAGCTTGCTTCTTCACCTTCCCGAAGCTGCCGCTCTCGCCGGCTGCCGGAGCCCAAGAAGCGGCTTCTTCGCGCAAAGACGATTGTGCCGCTCACAGTGCTCTCCTTAGCGCGGCTTCTGCCGAAAGACGCCCGGCAGCGGCTCTTACCTCCGGAGAGCATCCTACCTTCCCCTTTAGCTCCTCTTCTCATCTACACCTCGGCAACAAGCTTTTCCACTATGTCTGGCTAGGAAAAACTGTGCCAGCACAGAAAACATCTCCCATCGTGTTCTAGAAGTTGCACGGATGTCTGCCAAGTGTTTGGCAGGAAGAAAAGAAAAGTTGTCCAAAACAGCTTCCAATTGAATGTTCCTGTGATTGGAAAAGTCAGGAGAGTGCAAAGGTACTGTTTTCTATCAGTTGGCAAGGTGCGCACACAATCCCAGTGTTGTACAGCTTGCTTCTTCACCTTCCCGAAGCTGCCGCTCTCGCCGGCTGCCGGAGCCCAAGAAGCGGCTTCTTCGCGCAAAGACGATTGTGCCGCTCACAGTGCTCTCCTTAGCGCGGCTTCTGCCGAAAGACGCCCGGCAGCGGCTCTTACCTCCGGAGAGCATCCTACCTTCCTCTTTAGCTCCTCTTCTCATCTACACCTCGGCAACAAGCTTTTCCACTATGTCTGGCTAGGAAAAACTGTGCCAGCACAGAAAACATCTCCCATCGTGTTCTAGAAGTTGCACGGATGTCTGCCAAGTGTTTGGCAGGAAGAAAAGAAAAGTTGTCCAAAACAGCTTCCAATCGAATGTTCCTGTGATTGGAAAAGTCAGGAGAGTGCAAAGGTACTGTTTTCTATCAGTTGGCAAGGTGCGCACACAATCCCAGTGTTGTACAGCTTGCTTCTTCACCTTCCCGAAGCTGCCGCTCTCGCCGGCTGCCGGAGCCCAAGAAGCGGCTTCTTCGCGCAAAGACGATTGTGCCGCTCACAGTGCTCTCCTTAGCGCGGCTTCTGCCGAAAGACGCCCGGCAGCGGCTCTTACCTCCGGAGAGCATCCTACCTTCCTCTTTAGCTCCTCTTCTCATCTACACCTCGGCAACAAGCTTTTCCACTATGTCTGGCTAGGAAAAACTGTGCCAGCACAGAAAACATCTCCCCTCGTGTTCTAGAAGTTGCACGGATGTCTGCCAAGTGTTTGGCAGGAAGAAAAGAAAAGTTGTCCAAAACAGCTTCCAATCGAATGTTCCTGTGATTGGAAAAGTCAGGAGAGTGCAAAGGTACTGTTTTCTATCAGTTGGCAAGGTGCGCACACAATCCCAGTGTTGTACAGCTTGCTTCTTCACCTTCCCGAAGCTGCCGCTCTCGCCGGCTGCCGGAGCCCAAGAAGCGGCTTCTTCGCGCAAAGACGATTGTGCCGCTCACAGTGCTCTCCTTAGCGCGGCTTCTGCCGAAAGACGCCCGGCAGCGGCTCTTACCTCCGGAGAGCATCCTACCTTCCTCTTTAGCTCCTCTTCTCATCTACACCTCGGCAACAAGCTTTTCCACTATGTCTGGCTAGGAAAAACTGTGCCAGCACAGAAAACATCTCCCATCGTGTTCTAGAAGTTGCACGGATGTCTGCCAAGTGTTTGGCAGGAAGAAAAGAAAAGTTGTCCAAAACAGCTTCCAATCGAATGTTCCTGTGATTGGAAAAGTCAGGAGAGTGCAAAGGTACTGTTTTCTATCAGTTGGCAAGGTGCGCACACAATCCCAGTGTTGTACAGCTTGCTTCTTCACCTTCCCGAAGCTGCCGCTCTCGCCGGCTCCCGGAGCCCAAGAAGCGGCTTCTTCGCGCAAAGACGATTGTGCCGCTCACAGTGCTCTCCTTAGCGCGGCTTCTGCCGAAAGACGCCCGGCAGCGGCTCTTACCTCCGGAGAGCATCCTACCTTCCTCTTTCGCGTTTTTTGTAGTCTACATCTTAGCAAAACGCTTTCCCACTATGTCTGGCTAGGAAAAACTGTGCCAGCACAGAAAACATCTCCCATCGTGTTCTAGAAGTTGCACGGATGTCTGCCAAGTGTTTGGCAGGAAGAAAAGAAAAGTTGTCCAAAACAGCTTCCAATCGAATGTTCCTGTGATTGGAAAAGTCAGGAGAGTGCAAAGGTACTGTTTTCTATCAGTTGGCAAGGTGCGCACACAATCCCAGTGTTGTACAGCTTGCTTCTTCACCTTCCCGAAGCTGCCGCTCTCGCCGGCTGCCGGAGCCCAAGAAGCGGCTTCTTCGCGCAAAGACGATTGTGCCGCTCACAGTGCTCTCCTTAGCGCGGCTTCTGCCGAAAGACGCCCGGCAGCGGCTCTTACCTCCGGAGAGCATCCTACCTTCCTCTTTAGCTCCTCTTCTCATCTACACCTCGGCAACAAGCTTTTCCACTATGTCTGGCTAGGAAAAACTGTGCCAGCACAGAAAACATCTCCCCTCGTGTTCTAGAAGTTGCACGGATGTCTGCCAAGTGTTTGGCAGGAAGAAAAGAAAAGTTGTCCAAAACAGCTTCCAATCGAATGTTCCTGTGATTGGAAAAGTCAGGAGAGTGCAAAGGTACTGTTTTCTATCAGTTGGCAAGGTGCGCACACAATCCCAGTGTTGTACAGCTTGCTTCTTCACCTTCCCGAAGCTGCCGCTCTCGCCGGCTGCCGGAGCCCAAGAAGCGGCTTCTTCGCGCAAAGACGATTGTGCCGCTCACAGTGCTCTCCTTAGCGCGGCTTCTGCCGAAAGACGCCCGGCAGCGGCTCTTACCTCCGGAGAGCATCCTACCTTCCTCTTTAGCTCCTCTTCTCATCTACACCTCGGCAACAAGCTTTTCCACTATGTCTGGCTAGGAAAAACTGTGCCAGCACAGAAAACATCTCCCATCGTGTTCTAGAAGTTGCACGGATGTCTGCCAAGTGTTTGGCAGGAAGAAAAGAAAAGTTGTCCAAAACAGCTTCCAATCGAATGTTCCTGTGATTGGAAAAGTCAGGAGAGTGCAAAGGTACTGTTTTCTATCAGTTGGCAAGGTGCGCACACAATCCCAGTGTTGTACAGCTTGCTTCTTCACCTTCCCGAAGCTGCCGCTCTCGCCGGCTGCCGGAGCCCAAGAAGCGGCTTCTTCGCGCAAAGACGATTGTGCCGCTCACAGTGCTCTCCTTAGCGCGGCTTCTGCCGAAAGACGCCCGGCAGCGGCTCTTACCTCCGGAGAGCATCCTACCTTCCTCTTTAGCTCCTCTTCTCATCTACACCTCGGCAACAAGCTTTTCCACTATGTCTGGCTAGGAAAAACTGTGCCAGCACAGAAAACATCTCCCCTCGTGTTCTAGAAGTTGCACGGATGTCTGCCAAGTGTTTGGCAGGAAGAAAAGAAAAGTTGTCCAAAACAGCTTCCAATCGAATGTTCCTGTGATTGGAAAAGTCAGGAGAGTGCAAAGGTACTGTTTTCTATCAGTTGGCAAGGTGCGCACACAATCCCAGTGTTGTACAGCTTGCTTCTTCACCTTCCCGAAGCTGCCGCTCTCGCCGGCTGCCGGAGCCCAAGAAGCGGCTTCTTCGCGCAAAGACGATTGTGCCGCTCACAGCGCTCTCCTTAGCGCGGCTTCTGCCGAAAGACGCCCGGCAGCGGCTCTTACCTCCGGAGAGCATCCTACCTTCCTCTTTAGCTCCTCTTCTCATCTACACCTCGGCAACAAGCTTTTCCACTATGTCTGGCTAGGAAAAACTGTGCCAGCACAGAAAACATCTCCCATCGTGTTCTAGAAGTTGCACGGATGTCTGCCAAGTGTTTGGCAGGAAGAAAAGAAAAGTTGTCCAAAACAGCTTCCAATCGAATGTTCCTGTGATTGGAAAAGTCAGGAGAGTGCAAAGGTACTGTTTTCTATCAGTTGGCAAGGTGCGCACACAATCCCAGTGTTGTACAGCTTGCTTCTTCACCTTCCCGAAGCTGCCGCTCTCGCCGGCTGCCGGAGCCCAGAAGCGGCTTCTTCGCGCAAAGACGATTGTGCCGCTCACAGTGCTCTCCTTAGCGCGGCTTCTGCCGAAAGACGCCCGGCAGCGGCTCTTACCTCCGGAGAGCATCCTACCTTCCTCTTTAGCTCCTCTTCTCATCTACACCTCGGCAACAAGCTTTTCCACTATGTCTGGCTAGGAAAAACTGTGCCAGCACAGAAAACATCTCCCCTCGTGTTCTAGAAGTTGCACGGATGTCTGCCAAGTTTTTGGCAGGAAGAAAAGAAAAGTTGTCCAAAACAGCTTCCAATCGAATGTTCCTGTGATTGGAAAAGTCAGGAGAGTGCAAAGGTACTGTTTTCTATCAGTTGGCAAGGTGCGCACACAATCCCAGTGTTGTACAGCTTGCTTCTTCACCTTCCCGAAGCTGCCGCTCTCGCCGGCTGCCGGAGCCCAAGAAGCGGCTTCTTCGCGCAAAGACGATTGTGCCGCTCACAGTGCTCTCCTTAGCGCGGCTTCTGCCGAAAGACGCCCGGCAGCGGCTCTTACCTCCGGAGAGCATCCTACCTTCCCCTTTAGCTCCTCTTCTCATCTACACCTCGGCAACAAGCTTTTCCACTATGTCTGGCTAGGAAAAACTGTGCCAGCACAGAAAACATCTCCCATCGTGTTCTAGAAGTTGCACGGATGTCTGCCAAGTGTTTGGCAGGAAGAAAAGAAAAGTTGTCCAAAACAGCTTCCAATCGAATGTTCCTGTGATTGGAAAAGTCAGGAGAGTGCAAAGGTACTGTTTTCTATCAGTTGGCAAGGTGCGCACACAATCCCAGTGTTGTACAGCTTGCTTCTTCACCTTCCCGAAGCTGCCGCTCTCGCCGGCTGCCGGAGCCCAAGAAGCGGCTTCTTCGCGCAAAGACGATTGTGCCGCTCACAGCGCTCTCCTTAGCGCGGCTTCTGCCGAAAGACGCCCGGCAGCGGCTCTTACCTCCGGAGAGCATCCTACCTTCCTCTTTAGCTCCTCTTCTCATCTACACCTCGGCAACAAGCTTTTCCACTATGTCTGGCTAGGAAAAACTGTGCCAGCACAGAAAACATCTCCCATCGTGTTCTAGAAGTTGCACGGATGTCTGCCAAGTGTTTGGCAGGAAGAAAAGAAAAGTTGTCCAAAACAGCTTCCAATCGAATGTTCCTGTGATTGGAAAAGTCAGGAGAGTGCAAAGGTACTGTTTTCTATCAGTTGGCAAGGTGCGCACACAATCCCAGTGTTGTACAGCTTGCTTCTTCACCTTCCCGAAGCTGCCGCTCTCGCCGGCTGCCGGAGCCCAAGAAGCGGCTTCTTCGCGCAAAGACGATTGTGCCGCTCACAGTGCTCTCCTTAGCGCGGCTTCTGCCGAAAGACGCCCGGCAGCGGCTCTTACCTCCGGAGAGCATCCTACCTTCCCCTTTAGCTCCTCTTCTCATCTACACCTCGGCAACAAGCTTTTCCACTATGTCTGGCTAGGAAAAACTGTGCCAGCACAGAAAACATCTCCCATCGTGTTCTAGAAGTTGCACGGATGTCTGCCAAGTGTTTGGCAGGAAGAAAAGAAAAGTTGTCCAAAACAGCTTCCAATCGAATGTTCCTGTGATTGGAAAAGTCAGGAGAGTGCAAAGGTACTGTTTTCTATCAGTTGGCAAGGTGCGCACACAATCCCAGTGTTGTACAGCTTGCTTCTTCACCTTCCCGAAGCTGCCGCTCTCGCCGGCTGCCGGAGCCCAAGAAGCGGCTTCTTCGCGCAAAGACGATTGTGCCGCTCACAGCGCTCTCCTTAGCGCGGCTTCTGCCGAAAGACGCCCGGCAGCGGCTCTTACCTCCGGAGAGCATCCTACCTTCCTCTTTAGCTCCTCTTCTCATCTACACCTCGGCAACAAGCTTTTCCACTATGTCTGGCTAGGAAAAACTGTGCCAGCACAGAAAACATCTCCCATCGTGTTCTAGAAGTTGCACGGATGTCTGCCAAGTGTTTGGCAGGAAGAAAAGAAAAGTTGTCCAAAACAGCTTCCAATCGAATGTTCCTGTGATTGGAAAAGTCAGGAGAGTGCAAAGGTACTGTTTTCTATCAGTTGGCAAGGTGCGCACACAATCCCAGTGTTGTACAGCTTGCTTCTTCACCTTCCCGAAGCTGCCGCTCTCGCCGGCTCCCGGAGCCCAAGAAGCGGCTTCTTCGCGCAAAGACGATTGTGCCGCTCACAGTGCTCTCCTTAGCGCGGCTTCTGCCGAAAGACGCCCGGCAGCGGCTCTTACCTCCGGAGAGCATCCTACCTTCCTCTTTAGCTCCTCTTCTCATCTACACCTCGGCAACAAGCTTTTCCACTATGTCTGGCTAGGAAAAACTGTGCCAGCACAGAAAACATCTCCCATCGTGTTCTAGAAGTTGCACGGATGTCTGCCAAGTGTTTGGCAGGAAGAAAAGAAAAGTTGTCCAAAACAGCTTCCAATCGAATGTTCCTGTGATTGGAAAAGTCAGGAGAGTGCAAAGGTACTGTTTTCTATCAGTTGGCAAGGTGCGCACACAATCCCAGTGTTGTACAGCTTGCTTCTTCACCTTCCCGAAGCTGCCGCTCTCGCCGGCTGCCGGAGCCCAAGAAGCGGCTTCTTCGCGCAAAGACGATTGTGCCGCTCACAGTGCTCTCCTTAGCGCGGCTTCTGCCGAAAGACGCCCGGCAGCGGCTCTTACCTCCGGAGAGCATCCTACCTTCCTCTTTAGCTCCTCTTCTCATCTACACCTCGGCAACAAGCTTTTCCACTATGTCTGGCTAGGAAAAACTGTGCCAGCACAGAAAACATCTCCCATCGTGTTCTAGAAGTTGCACGGATGTCTGCCAAGTGTTTGGCAGGAAGAAAAGAAAAGTTGTCCAAAACAGCTTCCAATCGAATGTTCCTGTGATTGGAAAAGTCAGGAGAGTGCAAAGGTACTGTTTTCTATCAGTTGGCAAGGTGCGCACACAATCCCAGTGTAGTACAGCTTGCTTCTTCACCTTCCCGAAGCTGCCGCTCTCGCCGGCTGCCGGAGCCCAAGAAGCGGCTTCTTCGCGCAAAGACGATTGTGCCGCTCACAGCGCTCTCCTTAGCGCGGCTTCTGCCGAAAGACGCCCGGCAGCGGCTCTTACCTCCGGAGAGCATCCTACCTTCCTCTTTAGCTCCTCTTCTCATCTACACCTCGGCAACAAGCTTTTCCACTATGTCTGGCTAGGAAAAACTGTGCCAGCACAGAAAACATCTCCCATCGTGTTCTAGAAGTTGCACGGATGTCTGCCAAGTGTTTGGCAGGAAGAAAAGAAAAGTTGTCCAAAACAGCTTCCAATCGAATGTTCCTGTGATTGGAAAAGTCAGGAGAGTGCAAAGGTACTGTTTTCTATCAGTTGGCAAGGTGCGCACACAATCCCAGTGTTGTACAGCTTGCTTCTTCACCTTCCCGAAGCTGCCGCTCTCGCCGGCTGCCGGAGCCCAAGAAGCGGCTTCTTCGCGCAAAGACGATTGTGCCGCTCACAGTGCTCTCCTTAGCGCGGCTTCTGCCGAAAGACGCCCGGCAGCGGCTCTTACCTCCGGAGAGCATCCTACCTTCCTCTTTAGCTCCTCTTCTCATCTACACCTCGGCAACAAGCTTTTCCACTATGTCTGGCTAGGAAAAACTGTGCCAGCACAGAAAACATCTCCCATCGTGTTCTAGAAGTTGCACGGATGTCTGCCAAGTGTTTGGCAGGAAGAAAAGAAAAGTTGTCCAAAACAGCTTCCAATCGAATGTTCCTGTGATTGGAAAAGTCAGGAGAGTGCAAAGGTACTGTTTTCTATCAGTTGGCAAGGTGCGCACACAATCCCAGTGTTGTACAGCTTGCTTCTTCACCTTCCCGAAGCTGCCGCTCTCGCCGGCTCCCGGAGCCCAAGAAGCGGCTTCTTCGCGCAAAGACGATTGTGCCGCTCACAGTGCTCTCCTTAGCGCGGCTTCTGCCGAAAGACGCCCGGCAGCGGCTCTTACCTCCGGAGAGCATCCTACCTTCCTCTTTCGCGTTTTTTGTAGTCTACATCTTAGCAAAACGCTTTCCCACTATGTCTGGCTAGGAAAAACTGTGCCAGCACAGAAAACATCTCCCATCGTGTTCTAGAAGTTGCACGGATGTCTGCCAAGTGTTTGGCAGGAAGAAAAGAAAAGTTGTCCAAAACAGCTTCCAATCGAATGTTCCTGTGATTGGAAAAGTCAGGAGAGTGCAAAGGTACTGTTTTCTATCAGTTGGCAAGGTGCGCACACAATCCCAGTGTTGTACAGCTTGCTTCTTCACCTTCCCGAAGCTGCCGCTCTCGCCGGCTGCCGGAGCCCAAGAAGCGGCTTCTTCGCGCAAAGACGATTGTGCCGCTCACAGTGCTCTCCTTAGCGCGGCTTCTGCCGAAAGACGCCCGGCAGCGGCTCTTACCTCCGGAGAGCATCCTACCTTCCTCTTTAGCTCCTCTTCTCATCTACACCTCGGCAACAAGCTTTTCCACTATGTCTGGCTAGGAAAAACTGTGCCAGCACAGAAAACATCTCCCCTCGTGTTCTAGAAGTTGCACGGATGTCTGCCAAGTGTTTGGCAGGAAGAAAAGAAAAGTTGTCCAAAACAGCTTCCAATCGAATGTTCCTGTGATTGGAAAAGTCAGGAGAGTGCAAAGGTACTGTTTTCTATCAGTTGGCAAGGTGCGCACACAATCCCAGTGTTGTACAGCTTGCTTCTTCACCTTCCCGAAGCTGCCGCTCTCGCCGGCTGCCGGAGCCCAAGAAGCGGCTTCTTCGCGCAAAGACGATTGTGCCGCTCACAGTGCTCTCCTTAGCGCGGCTTCTGCCGAAAGACGCCCGGCAGCGGCTCTTACCTCCGGAGAGCATCCTACCTTCCTCTTTAGCTCCTCTTCTCATCTACACCTCGGCAACAAGCTTTTCCACTATGTCTGGCTAGGAAAAACTGTGCCAGCACAGAAAACATCTCCCATCGTGTTCTAGAAGTTGCACGGATGTCTGCCAAGTGTTTGGCAGGAAGAAAAGAAAAGTTGTCCAAAACAGCTTCCAATCGAATGTTCCTGTGATTGGAAAAGTCAGGAGAGTGCAAAGGTACTGTTTTCTATCAGTTGGCAAGGTGCGCACACAATCCCAGTGTTGTACAGCTTGCTTCTTCACCTTCCCGAAGCTGCCGCTCTCGCCGGCTGCCGGAGCCCAAGAAGCGGCTTCTTCGCGCAAAGACGATTGTGCCGCTCACAGTGCTCTCCTTAGCGCGGCTTCTGCCGAAAGACGCCCGGCAGCGGCTCTTACCTCCGGAGAGCATCCTACCTTCCTCTTTAGCTCCTCTTCTCATCTACACCTCGGCAACAAGCTTTTCCACTATGTCTGGCTAGGAAAAACTGTGCCAGCACAGAAAACATCTCCCCTCGTGTTCTAGAAGTTGCACGGATGTCTGCCAAGTGTTTGGCAGGAAGAAAAGAAAAGTTGTCCAAAACAGCTTCCAATCGAATGTTCCTGTGATTGGAAAAGTCAGGAGAGTGCAAAGGTACTGTTTTCTATCAGTTGGCAAGGTGCGCACACAATCCCAGTGTTGTACAGCTTGCTTCTTCACCTTCCCGAAGCTGCCGCTCTCGCCGGCTGCCGGAGCCCAAGAAGCGGCTTCTTCGCGCAAAGACGATTGTGCCGCTCACAGCGCTCTCCTTAGCGCGGCTTCTGCCGAAAGACGCCCGGCAGCGGCTCTTACCTCCGGAGAGCATCCTACCTTCCTCTTTAGCTCCTCTTCTCATCTACACCTCGGCAACAAGCTTTTCCACTATGTCTGGCTAGGAAAAACTGTGCCAGCACAGAAAACATCTCCCATCGTGTTCTAGAAGTTGCACGGATGTCTGCCAAGTGTTTGGCAGGAAGAAAAGAAAAGTTGTCCAAAACAGCTTCCAATCGAATGTTCCTGTGATTGGAAAAGTCAGGAGAGTGCAAAGGTACTGTTTTCTATCAGTTGGCAAGGTGCGCACACAATCCCAGTGTTGTACAGCTTGCTTCTTCACCTTCCCGAAGCTGCCGCTCTCGCCGGCTGCCGGAGCCCAGAAGCGGCTTCTTCGCGCAAAGACGATTGTGCCGCTCACAGTGCTCTCCTTAGCGCGGCTTCTGCCGAAAGACGCCCGGCAGCGGCTCTTACCTCCGGAGAGCATCCTACCTTCCTCTTTAGCTCCTCTTCTCATCTACACCTCGGCAACAAGCTTTTCCACTATGTCTGGCTAGGAAAAACTGTGCCAGCACAGAAAACATCTCCCCTCGTGTTCTAGAAGTTGCACGGATGTCTGCAAAGTTTTTGGCAGGAAGAAAAGAAAAGTTGTCCAAAACAGCTTCCAATCGAATGTTCCTGTGATTGGAAAAGTCAGGAGAGTGCAAAGGTACTGTTTTCTATCAGTTGGCAAGGTGCGCACACAATCCCAGTGTTGTACAGCTTGCTTCTTCACCTTCCCGAAGCTGCCGCTCTCGCCGGCTGCCGGAGCCCAAGAAGCGGCTTCTTCGCGCAAAGACGATTGTGCCGCTCACAGTGCTCTCCTTAGCGCGGCTTCTGCCGAAAGACGCCCGGCAGCGGCTCTTACCTCCGGAGAGCATCCTACCTTCCCCTTTAGCTCCTCTTCTCATCTACACCTCGGCAACAAGCTTTTCCACTATGTCTGGCTAGGAAAAACTGTGCCAGCACAGAAAACATCTCCCCTCGTGTTCTAGAAGTTGCACGGATGTCTGCCAAGTGTTTGGCAGGAAGAAAAGAAAAGTTGTCCAAAACAGCTTCCAATCGAATGTTCCTGTGATTGGAAAAGTCAGGAGAGTGCAAAGGTACTGTTTTCTATCAGTTGGCAAGGTGCGCACACAATCCCAGTGTTGTACAGCTTGCTTCTTCACCTTCCCGAAGCTGCCGCTCTCGCCGGCTGCCGGAGCCCAAGAAGCGGCTTCTTCGCGCAAAGACGATTGTGCCGCTCACAGCGCTCTCCTTAGCGCGGCTTCTGCCGAAAGACGCCCGGCAGCGGCTCTTACCTCCGGAGAGCATCCTACCTTCCTCTTTAGCTCCTCTTCTCATCTACACCTCGGCAACAAGCTTTTCCACTATGTCTGGCTAGGAAAAACTGTGCCAGCACAGAAAACATCTCCCATCGTGTTCTAGAAGTTGCACGGATGTCTGCCAAGTGTTTGGCAGGAAGAAAAGAAAAGTTGTCCAAAACAGCTTCCAATCGAATGTTCCTGTGATTGGAAAAGTCAGGAGAGTGCAAAGGTACTGTTTTCTATCAGTTGGCAAGGTGCGCACACAATCCCAGTGTTGTACAGCTTGCTTCTTCACCTTCCCGAAGCTGCCGCTCTCGCCGGCTGCCGGAGCCCAAGAAGCGGCTTCTTCGCGCAAAGACGATTGTGCCGCTCACAGTGCTCTCCTTAGCGCGGCTTCTGCCGAAAGACGCCCGGCAGCGGCTCTTACCTCCGGAGAGCATCCTACCTTCCCCTTTAGCTCCTCTTCTCATCTACACCTCGGCAACAAGCTTTTCCACTATGTCTGGCTAGGAAAAACTGTGCCAGCACAGAAAACATCTCCCATCGTGTTCTAGAAGTTGCACGGATGTCTGCCAAGTGTTTGGCAGGAAGAAAAGAAAAGTTGTCCAAAACAGCTTCCAATCGAATGTTCCTGTGATTGGAAAAGTCAGGAGAGTGCAAAGGTACTGTTTTCTATCAGTTGGCAAGGTGCGCACACAATCCCAGTGTTGTACAGCTTGCTTCTTCACCTTCCCGAAGCTGCCGCTCTCGCCGGCTGCCGGAGCCCAGAAGCGGCTTCTTCGCGCAAAGACGATTGTGCCGCTCACAGTGCTCTCCTTAGCGCGGCTTCTGCCGAAAGACGCCCGGCAGCGGCTCTTACCTCCGGAGAGCATCCTACCTTCCCCTTTAGCTCCTCTTCTCATCTACACCTCGGCAACAAGCTTTTCCACTATGTCTGGCTAGGAAAAACTGTGCCAGCACAGAAAACATCTCCCATCGTGTTCTAGAAGTTGCACGGATGTCTGCCAAGTGTTTGGCAGGAAGAAAAGAAAAGTTGTCCAAAACAGCTTCCAATCGAATGTTCCTGTGATTGGAAAAGTCAGGAGAGTGCAAAGGTACTGTTTTCTATCAGTTGGCAAGGTGCGCACACAATCCCAGTGTTGTACAGCTTGCTTCTTCACCTTCCCGAAGCTGCCGCTCTCGCCGGCTGCCGGAGCCCAAGAAGCGGCTTCTTCGCGCAAAGACGATTGTGCCGCTCACAGTGCTCTCCTTAGCGCGGCTTCTGCCGAAAGACGCCCGGCAGCGGCTCTTACCTCCGGAGAGCATCCTACCTTCCTCTTTAGCTCCTCTTCTCATCTACACCTCGGCAACAAGCTTTTCCACTATGTCTGGCTAGGAAAAACTGTGCCAGCACAGAAAACATCTCCCATCGTGTTCTAGAAGTTGCACGGATGTCTGCCAAGTGTTTGGCAGGAAGAAAAGAAAAGTTGTCCAAAACAGCTTCCAATCGAATGTTCCTGTGATTGGAAAAGTCAGGAGAGTGCAAAGGTACTGTTTTCTATCAGTTGGCAAGGTGCGCACACAATCCCAGTGTAGTACAGCTTGCTTCTTCACCTTCCCGAAGCTGCCGCTCTCGCCGGCTGCCGGAGCCCAAGAAGCGGCTTCTTCGCGCAAAGACGATTGTGCCGCTCACAGCGCTCTCCTTAGCGCGGCTTCTGCCGAAAGACGCCCGGCAGCGGCTCTTACCTCCGGAGAGCATCCTACCTTCCTCTTTAGCTCCTCTTCTCATCTACACCTCGGCAACAAGCTTTTCCACTATGTCTGGCTAGGAAAAACTGTGCCAGCACAGAAAACATCTCCCATCGTGTTCTAGAAGTTGCACGGATGTCTGCCAAGTGTTTGGCAGGAAGAAAAGAAAAGTTGTCCAAAACAGCTTCCAATCGAATGTTCCTGTGATTGGAAAAGTCAGGAGAGTGCAAAGGTACTGTTTTCTATCAGTTGGCAAGGTGCGCACACAATCCCAGTGTTGTACAGCTTGCTTCTTCACCTTCCCGAAGCTGCCGCTCTCGCCGGCTGCCGGAGCCCAAGAAGCGGCTTCTTCGCGCAAAGACGATTGTGCCGCTCACAGTGCTCTCCTTAGCGCGGCTTCTGCCGAAAGACGCCCGGCAGCGGCTCTTACCTCCGGAGAGCATCCTACCTTCCTCTTTAGCTCCTCTTCTCATCTACACCTCGGCAACAAGCTTTTCCACTATGTCTGGCTAGGAAAAACTGTGCCAGCACAGAAAACATCTCCCATCGTGTTCTAGAAGTTGCACGGATGTCTGCCAAGTGTTTGGCAGGAAGAAAAGTTGTCCAAAACAGCTTCCAATCGAATGTTCCTGTGATTGGAAAAGTCAGGAGAGTGCAACGGTACTGTTTTCTATCAGTTGGCAAGGTGCGCACACAATCCCAGTGTTGTACAGCTTGCTTCTTCACCTTCCCGAAGCTGCCGCTCTCGCCAGCTGCCGGAGCCCAAGAAGCGGCTTCTTCGCGCAAAGACGATTGTGCCGCTCACAGTGCTCTCCTTAGCGCGGCTTCTGCCGAAAGACGCCCGGCAGCGGCTCTTACCTCCGGAGAGCATCCTACCTTCCTCTTTAGCTCCTCTTCTCATCTACACCTCGGCAACAAGCTTTTCCACTATGTCTGGCTAGGAAAAACTGTGCCAGCACAGAAAACATCTCCCATCGTGTTCTAGAAGTTGCACGGATGTCTGCCAAGTGTTTGGCAGGAAGAAAAGAAAAGTTGTCCAAAACAGCTTCCAATCGAATGTTCCTGTGATTGGAAAAGTCAGGAGAGTGCAAAGGTACTGTTTTCTATCAGTTGGCAAGGTGCGCACACAATCCCAGTGTTGTACAGCTTGCTTCTTCACCTTCCCGAAGCTGCCGCTCTCGCCGGCTGCCGGACCCAAGAAGCGGCTTCTTCGCGCAAAGACGATTGTGCCGCTCACAGTGCTCTCCTTAGCGCGGCTTCTGCCGAAAGACGCCCGGCAGCGGCTCTTACCTCCGGAGAGCATCCTACCTTCCTCTTTAGCTCCTCTTCTCATCTACACCTCGGCAACAAGCTTTTCCACTATGTCTGGCTAGGAAAAACTGTGCCAGCACAGAAAACATCTCCCTCGTGTTCTAGAAGTTGCACGGATGTCTGCCAAGTGTTTGGCAGGAAGAAAAGAAAAGTTGTCCAAAACAGCTTCCAATCGAATGTTCCTGTGATTGGAAAAGTCAGGAGAGTGCAAAGGTACTGTTTTCTATCAGTTGGCAAGGTGCGCACACAATCCCAGTGTTGTACAGCTTGCTTCTTCACCTTCCCGAAGCTGCCGCTCTCGCCGGCTGCCGGAGCCCAAGAAGCGGCTTCTTCGCGCAAAGACGATTGTGCCGCTCACAGTGCTCTCCTTAGCGCGGCTTCTGCCGAAAGACGCCCGGCAGCGGCTCTTACCTCCGGAGAGCATCCTACCTTCCCCTTTAGCTCCTCTTCTCATCTACACCTCGGCAACAAGCTTTTCCACTATGTCTGGCTAGGAAAAACTGTGCCAGCACAGAAAACATCTCCCATCGTGTTCTAGAAGTTGCACGGATGTCTGCCAAGTGTTTGGCAGGAAGAAAAGAAAAGTTGTCCAAAACAGCTTCCAATCGAATGTTCCTGTGATTGGAAAAGTCAGGAGAGTGCAAAGGTACTGTTTTCTATCAGTTGGCAAGGTGCGCACACAATCCCAGTGTTGTACAGCTTGCTTCTTCACCTTCCCGAAGCTGCCGCTCTCGCCGGCTGCCGGAGCCCAAGAAGCGGCTTCTTCGCGCAAAGACGATTGTGCCGCTCACAGCGCTCTCCTTAGCGCGGCTTCTGCCGAAAGACGCCCGGCAGCGGCTCTTACCTCCGGAGAGCATCCTACCTTCCTCTTTAGCTCCTCTTCTCATCTACACCTCGGCAACAAGCTTTTCCACTATGTCTGGCTAGGAAAAACTGTGCCAGCACAGAAAACATCTCCCATCGTGTTCTAGAAGTTGCACGGATGTCTGCCAAGTGTTTGGCAGGAAGAAAAGAAAAGTTGTCCAAAACAGCTTCCAATCGAATGTTCCTGTGATTGGAAAAGTCAGGAGAGTGCAAAGGTACTGTTTTCTATCAGTTGGCAAGGTGCGCACACAATCCCAGTGTTGTACAGCTTGCTTCTTCACCTTCCCGAAGCTGCCGCTCTCGCCGGCTGCCGGAGCCCAAGAAGCGGCTTCTTCGCGCAAAGACGATTGTGCCGCTCACAGTGCTCTCCTTAGCGCGGCTTCTGCCGAAAGACGCCCGGCAGCGGCTCTTACCTCCGGAGAGCATCCTACCTTCCTCTTTAGCTCCTCTTCTCATCTACACCTCGGCAACAAGCTTTTCCACTATGTCTGGCTAGGAAAAACTGTGCCAGCACAGAAAACATCTCCCATCGTGTTCTAGAAGTTGCACGGATGTCTGCCAAGTGTTTGGCAGGAAGAAAAGAAAAGTTGTCCAAAACAGCTTCCAATCGAATGTTCCTGTGATTGGAAAAGTCAGGAGAGTGCAAAGGTACTGTTTTCTATCAGTTGGCAAGGTGCGCACACAATCCCAGTGTTGTACAGCTTGCTTCTTCACCTTCCCGAAGCTGCCGCTCTCGCCGGCTGCCGGAGCCCAAGAAGCGGCTTCTTCGCGCAAAGACGATTGTGCCGCTCACAGTGCTCTCCTTAGCGCGGCTTCTGCCGAAAGACGCCCGGCAGCGGCTCTTACCTCCGGAGAGCATCCTACCTTCCTCTTTAGCTCCTCTTCTCATCTACACCTCGGCAACAAGCTTTTCCACTATGTCTGGCTAGGAAAAACTGTGCCAGCACAGAAAACATCTCCCATCGTGTTCTAGAAGTTGCACGGATGTCTGCCAAGTGTTTGGCAGGAAGAAAAGAAAAGTTGTCCAAAACAGCTTCCAATCGAATGTTCCTGTGATTGGAAAAGTCAGGAGAGTGCAAAGGTACTGTTTTCTATCAGTTGGCAAGGTGCGCACACAATCCCAGTGTTGTACAGCTTGCTTCTTCACCTTCCCGAAGCTGCCGCTCTCGCCGGCTGCCGGAGCCCAAGAAGCGGCTTCTTCGCGCAAAGACGATTGTGCCGCTCACAGTGCTCTCCTTAGCGCGGCTTCTGCCGAAAGACGCCCGGCAGCGGCTCTTACCTCCGGAGAGCATCCTACCTTCCTCTTTAGCTCCTCATCTACACCTCGGCAACAAGCTTTTCCACTATGTCTGGCTAGGAAAAACTGTGCCAGCACAGAAAACATCTCCCATCGTGTTCTAGAAGTTGCACGGATGTCTGCCAAGTGTTTGGCAGGAAGAAAAGAAAAGTTGTCCAAAACAGCTTCCAATCGAATGTTCCTGTGATTGGAAAAGTCAGGAGAGTGCAAAGGTACTGTTTTCTATCAGTTGGCAAGGTGCGCACACAATCCCAGTGTTGTACAGCTTGCTTCTTCACCTTCCCGAAGCTGCCGCTCTCGCCGGCTGCCGGAGCCCAAGAAGCGGCTTCTTCGCGCAAAGACGATTGTGCCGCTCACAGTGCTCTCCTTAGCGCGGCTTCTGCCGAAAGACGCCCGGCAGCGGCTCTTACCTCCGGAGAGCATCCTACCTTCCTCTTTAGCTCCTCTTCTCATCTACACCTCGGCAACAAGCTTTTCCACTATGTCTGGCTAGGAAAAACTGTGCCAGCACAGAAAACATCTCCCATCGTGTTCTAGAAGTTGCACGGATGTCTGCCAAGTGTTTGGCAGGAAGAAAAGTTGTCCAAAACAGCTTCCAATCGAATGTTCCTGTGATTGGAAAAGTCAGGAGAGTGCAACGGTACTGTTTTCTATCAGTTGGCAAGGTGCGCACACAATCCCAGTGTTGTACAGCTTGCTTCTTCACCTTCCCGAAGCTGCCGCTCTCGCCAGCTGCCGGAGCCCAAGAAGCGGCTTCTTCGCGCAAAGACGATTGTGCCGCTCACAGTGCTCTCCTTAGCGCGGCTTCTGCCGAAAGACGCCCGGCAGCGGCTCTTACCTCCGGAGAGCATCCTACCTTCCTCTTTAGCTCCTCTTCTCATCTACACCTCGGCAACAAGCTTTTCCACTATGTCTGGCTAGGAAAAACTGTGCCAGCACAGAAAACATCTCCCATCGTGTTCTAGAAGTTGCACGGATGTCTGCCAAGTGTTTGGCAGGAAGAAAAGAAAAGTTGTCCAAAACAGCTTCCAATCGAATGTTCCTGTGATTGGAAAAGTCAGGAGAGTGCAAAGGTACTGTTTTCTATCAGTTGGCAAGGTGCGCACACAATCCCAGTGTTGTACAGCTTGCTTCTTCACCTTCCCGAAGCTGCCGCTCTCGCCGGCTGCCGGAGCCCAAGAAGCGGCTTCTTCGCGCAAAGACGATTGTGCCGCTCACAGCGCTCTCCTTAGCGCGGCTTCTGCCGAAAGACGCCCGGCAGCGGCTCTTACCTCCGGAGAGCATCCTACCTTCCTCTTTAGCTCCTCTTCTCATCTACACCTCGGCAACAAGCTTTTCCACTATGTCTGGCTAGGAAAAACTGTGCCAGCACAGAAAACATCTCCCATCGTGTTCTAGAAGTTGCACGGATGTCTGCCAAGTGTTTGGCAGGAAGAAAAGTTGTCCAAAACAGCTTCCAATCGAATGTTCCTGTGATTGGAAAAGTCAGGAGAGTGCAACGGTACTGTTTTCTATCAGTTGGCAAGGTGCGCACACAATCCCAGTGTTGTACAGCTTGCTTCTTCACCTTCCCGAAGCTGCCGCTCTCGCCGGCTGCCGGAGCCCAAGAAGCGGCTTCTTCGCGCAAAGACGATTGTGCCGCTCACAGTGCTCTCCTTAGCGCGGCTTCTGCCGAAAGACGCCCGGCAGCGGCTCTTACCTCCGGAGAGCATCCTACCTTCCTCTTTAGCTCCTCTTCTCATCTACACCTCGGCAACAAGCTTTTCCACTATGTCTGGCTAGGAAAAACTGTGCCAGCACAGAAAACATCTCCCTCGTGTTCTAGAAGTTGCACGGATGTCTGCCAAGTGTTTGGCAGGAAGAAAAGAAAAGTTGTCCAAAACAGCTTCCAATCGAATGA
>NW_026948586.1:0-106236 GCF_035770615.1 Melospiza melodia melodia
TGAGGGCCCAGACAGGCCTCGTTCACACCGGCCCGTCCCTGTCCCTGTCCCCATGCCCTGTCCCCATGCCCTGTCAGTGTCCCCCACTGTGTCCCCAACATGTCCCCATCCCCTCAGAGGACATCGAGGTGCGTTTCTGGGCCGAGGGCCCAGACAGGCCTCGTTCACGCAGGCCCGTCCCTGTCCCCATGCCCTGTCACTGTCACTGTCCCCATGCCCTGTCAGTGTCCCCATTGTGTCCCCACACCCTGTCAGTGTCCCCACACCCTGTCAGTGTCCCCAGGGTGTCCCCAACACGTCCCCATCCCCACAGTGAACATCGAGGTGCGTTTCTGGGCTGAGGGCCCAGACAGGCCTCGTTCACGCAGGCCCGTCCCTGTCCCCATGCCCTGTCACTGTCGCTGTCCCCATGCCCCATCAGTGTCCCCATTGGTGTCCCCACACCCTGTCAGTGTCCCCACACCCTGTCAGTGTCCCCAGGGTGTCCCCAACACGTCCCCATCCCCACAGTGAACATCGAGGTGCGTTTCTGGGCTGAGGGCCCAGACAGGCCTCGTTCGCTCAGGCCCGTCCCTGTCCCCGTCCCCATGCCCTGTCCCCATGCCCTGTCAGTGTCCCCATTGTGTCCCCATCCCCTCAGAGGACATCGAGGTGCGTTTCTGGGCCGAGGGCTGGGAGGCCAAGGGCTCCTTCGCGCAGGCCGACGTTCACCGCCAGGTCGCCATCGTGTTCCGCACGCCGCCGTTCCGGGACCCCGCGCTGCGCGCCCCGGTCACCGTGCGCATGGAGCTGCAGCGGCCCTCGGACCGCCAGCGCAGCGCCCCCGTGGACTTCCGATACCTGCCCCACCAGGGTGGGCTTGGGTGGGGGGGATACGGGGGTCTGTGGGGGGCTGTGGGGTCATTTTGTGGATTTGGGGGTGATTTGGAATATTCCAGATCCCAGGAGCTGCAGTTCCCATTGATTTCCCGTTCCTGCCCCACCAGGGTGGGCTTGGGCAGGGGTCTGAGGGGGTCTAGGGGCGGTTATGGGGTCATTTTGTGGGTCTGGGGGTCTCTGGGGTCCCCTTTGTGACATTCCTGGGTCCCTTAGGGACATTCCTGCGTCCCTGGATCCCATTGATTCCCATTCCCACTGCAGCTCCCAGTGATTCCCATTCCCATTGCAGTCCCCATTGATTTCCCGTTCCTGCCCCATCAGGGTGGGCTTGGGCAGGGGTCTGAGGGGGTCTAGGGGCGGTTATGGGGTCATTTTGTGGGTCTGGGGATCTCTGGGGTCCCTTTGTGACATTCCCAGGTCCCTGGATCCCATTGATTCCCATTCCCACTGCAGCTCCCATTGATTTCCTGTTCCTGCCCCACCAGGGTGGGCTTGGGAGGGGTCTGGGGGCTCCCAGGGGGTCCCAGGCAGGTGACGGCCCTAACTGGGGTCTGACTGGTGTCCCTGGTGTCCCTGGTGCAGGGGACCTGCAGTGCATCGAGGAGAAGCGCAAGAGGACGCGGGAAACGTTCCGCTCCTTCATCCAGCGCAGCCCCCTGCCCGGTGGGGGCTTTGGGGGGCTTGGGGGGGATTTGGGGGGATTATTGGGGTCCCTGGGGGGTTCTGGAGGGGGAGTTGGGGGTTTCTGGGGGAGATTTGGGGGGATTATTGGGGTCCTTGGGGGGTTATTTGAGTCCTTGGGGATATTATTGAGGTCCCTGGGGGGGCTTTGGGGTGGGTCTGGGGGGGGGGATTTGGGGTCCCTGGGAGGATTTGGGGGGATTGTTGGGGTTCCTTGCGGGGCTTTGGGTGAATTATTGGGGTCCTTGGGGGGATTTGGGGGAAATTGAGGTGCCTGGGGTGGGGGGGGCTTCGGGGAGATTTGGGGTCCCTTGGGAGGTTTGGCGGGGGGGACTTTGGGGGAATTATTGGGGTCCCTAGGGGGGTCTTGGGAGGGATTTTGGGGTCCTGGGGGGAATCTGGGGGGATTTGGGGTCCCTGGGAGGTTTTGGGGTTCCCGGGGGGGGTCCCTGACCCCCATTTCTCCCTCCCCCAGCCCCCAGCGAGTCGCGCCCCCCCCGGCGCCTGGCGGTGCCATCGAGACCCCCCCAGAACACCCAGAACGCCCCCAGTGCCGGTGAGCGGGGACTGGGAGGGACTGGGAGGGAACTGGGGGGGACTGGGAGGGAACTGGGAGGGACTGGGAGGGAACTGGGGGGACTGGAATGGACTGGGGGGGACTGGGATGGAACTGGGAGGGAACTGGGAGGGAACTGGAGGGACTGGGGGGAACTGGGAGGGACTGGGAGGGAACTGGGGGGACTGGAATGGACTGGGAGGGAACTGGGAGGGACTGGGGGGAACTGGGAGGGAAGTGTGGACTGGGATGGACTGGGAGGGACTGGGGGGAAAATGGGGGGGTGGGAGGAAAGGAGGGAATTGGGGAGGGGGAAATTGGGGGGTAAATGGGGCTGGGGGCGATTTTGGGGGTACAATGCGGGAATTGGGGGGGGGTCGAGCCTCCCCCTCACCCTCCCCTCCCCCCCCCAGCTCCCTCCTTCTCCTTCGGGGGGCTCCTGGGGGCGCCGCCCCCCCCCGAGGCCGAGCCTTTGTCGGAGGCGCTGCTGCAGCTGCAATTTGAGGAGGGGTCCCCCCAAATCCCCGACATTGGGGGGGGGGTCCAGCAGCGCTGCCGCCCCCTCCCCCCAGTTGGATTTCGGGGGCCCTTTTGGGGGACACCCCCTTCCCCCCCGCTGGACCCCCTGAACCCCTCGGAGCTCCAGCGCCTGTTGGGACCCCCCGAGCCCCCCTCCAATTTCGGGGACCCCTCCCCGGATGATTTTGGGGCGGGGGGTTTCGGAGCTGCCGCCCCCCGCTCAGGATTTTGGGGGGGGGTCCCCCCATGCTGCTGTCGTACCCCGAGGCCATCGCGCGCCTCGTGCAGGGGGCGCCCCCCGAAATGGGGCTGGGGGCGGAGCTGGGGGCGGGGCCCCAGCAGAGGGCGGGGGCCGGGGGCGGGGCTGGGGCTGGGGGCGGGGCTCGGGGGGGGGAGGGGGAGGACTCGCTGCCCTCGCTGGGCGAGCTCGACTTCAGCGCCTTCCTCAGCCAGTTCCCATCGTCGTGACTGGGACGGACTGGGACAAACTGGGAGGGACCGGGATGGGCTTTGGTGGCTACTGGGAGGGACTGGGAGCCACTGGGATGGACTGGGACAGGGCTTTGGGGTGGCTTGAGGGTTACTGGGAGTTACTGGGAGGGACTGGGAGCCACTGGAAGGGTCTAGGGGGGCTTTGGGGGGGTTTGGGGGTTACTGGGAGCCACTGGGACAGGCTGGGATGGACTGTGGGAGGCTACTGGGGCCTACTGGGGAGTTCAGGGCCTACTGGGAGGGTCTGAGGCCTTACTGGGAGCTACTGGGAGGCTTTTAGGGGTTACTGGGACTTATTGGGAGTTACTGGGAGTTACTGGGATGGACTGAGAGGGCGCCTGGGAGGGTTCAGGAGCTACTGGGGGGCACTGGGAGGCTCTGAGGCTTTACTGGGAGTTACTGGGAGGCTTCTGATGTTTACTGGGACTTACTGGGAAGCTTTTAGGGGTTACTGGGAGGCTGCTGGGGAGCATTGAGGGCTACTGGGTCTTAGCGGGAGTCGCTGGGAGCTCTGTGCGGTTACTGGGACACAACTGGGAGTCACTGGGAATTCCATGCGGTTACTGGGAGCTACTGGGAGGACATCGAGTGCCTACTGGGGTTACTGGGAGGACACCGAGTGCCTACTGGGTTTACTGGGAGACTACCAAGGTGCCTTTTTGGGGGGGTCCCCGCTTCGCCCCGCCCCCCGGGGCACAGCAGCCAATGGGAACGTGCCTGCCCCTCCCTCCTTGCCTTAGCCCCGCCCCCTGGAAGTGCCTTTGGGGGAGGGGAAAGCCCCGCCCCTTCCCCACCCCAATAAACGGTCCAAGGCCCGTCTGCGTTTGATTGACAGCTGATGAGCGTGGTTTGTACACAAAGGGGAGTGGTTATCGAGGGAGGGGGCGTGGTTTTTGGAGGGGCGTGGCTTTATTTGCAGGGGCCTGTCCATTTTGGCTCTGCCTCCGGCGGGGCGGGGCTTTGGAGGGAAGGGGCGTGGCCTCGTCCCGGAAGGGGCGGGGCGGGGCGCGCCGGGGAGGCCGCGGCGGAGCCGAGCGGGGCCGGGGCCGGGCCGGGAGCGGCCGGAGCGGGGCCGGGAGCGGCGGGAGCGGGGCCGGGCGGGAGCGGCCGGGATCCCCCGGGAGCCCCCGGGGCCAGCGAGGCGGCCATGCCGAGCAAGAAGAAGAAATACAACGCGCGCTTCCCGCCGGTACCGGCTCTGAGAGGGAGACGAGGCCACCATGACAGCCTAGGGGGAGGCGGGAATCGGGGGTTACCATGGCAACGGGCAGGGCGGGGAAACGGGGGTTGCCGTGGCAACGGGCGGGGCGGGGGGTCAGGTCACCATGGCAACGAGGGTGGGTCGTGAGGGTCACCATGGGAACCGTGGGGGGGCGGGGCAAGGCTGAGGGTGGGCGGGGTTTGGGCGGGCGGGGGCGGGGGTGTTGGGAGAGGTGGGGGCGTGGCCAAAGGGGTGGGCGGGGCTCTCCATGTGAGGGTGGGATGCTCCAGGTGAGTGCTCAGGTGAGGCTGGGGCTCTCCAGGTGAGCGCTCAGGTGTGGGCGGGGCTCTCCAGGTGAAGGCGGGGGTCAGGTGAGGCTGGGGCTCTCCAGGTGAGCGCTCAGGTGAGGGCGGGGCTCTGTGCAGGCGCGGATCAAGAAGATCATGCAGACGGACGAGGAGATCGGGAAGGTGGCGGCCGCCGTGCCCGTCATCATCTGTATCCTCTGGCACACCTGGGCACACCTGTGACCCCTCCCTGCACACCTGGGCACGCCTGGGACCCCGCCCTGCTCACCTGGGACCCTGCCTTGCTCACCTGTGTCCCTGGGGGGTGTCCCCTGTGTAGCTGGGGGTGTTAACTGCACACCTGGGGGGTGTTACCTGCACATCTGTGTGTCTGTCCCCGCACACTTGACCATCCCTGCACACCTGTCTGTCTGTCCTGCACACCTGGGGGGTGTTAGCTGTGTTCCTGGGGGTGTTACCTGCCCACCTGTCCGTCCGTCCGTCCGTCCTTACCTGTGCGCTCCCAGCGCGGGCCCTGGAGCTGTTCCTGGAGTCGCTGCTGCGCAAGGCGTGTCACGTGACCCAGTCCCGCAACGCCAAGACCATGACGACGTCACACCTGTGAGTGCCACGCCTGTCCTTACCTGTCCCCAGGTGTTCTTACCTGTCCCACACCTGTGAGTGCCACGCCTGTCCTTACCTGTCCCCAGGTGTCCTTACCTGTCCCACACCTGTGAGTGCCACACCTGTCCTTTCCTGTCCCCAGGTGTTCTTACCTGTCCCACACCTGTGAGTGCCACACCTGTCCTTACCTGTCCCCAGGTGTTCTTACCTGTCCCACACCTGTGAGTGCCACACCTGTCCTTACCTGTCCCCAGGTGTCCTTACCTGTCCCACACCTGTGAGTGCCTCACCTGTCCTTACCTGTCCCCAGGCATCCTTACCTGTCCCACACCTGTGAGTGCCACACCTGTCCTTACCTGTCCCACACCTGTGAGTGCCACACCTGTCCTTACCTGTCCCCAGGCGTCCTTACCTGTCCCACACCTGTGAGTGCCTCACCTGTCCTTACCTGTCCCCAGGTGTCCTTACCTGTCCCACACCTGCGAGTGCCTCACCTGTCCTTACCTGTCCCACACCTGCGAGTGCCTCACCTGTCCTTACCTGTCCCCAGGTATCTCCAGGTGTCCCTCACCTGTGAGTGCCTCAGGTGTTCTCAGGTGTCCCCTACTGTCCCTCACCTGTCCCCACCTGTCTCTCACCTGTCTCTCACCTGTCCCCACCTGTCTGGCACACCTGGAGCATCCCTGGGAGTTGGGGAAGGGTCCCTGACACACCTGAGGCCCCTTTTGGGCGGGCGTGGCTGTCTCAGATGTGTTGGGCGTGGCCGGGTGGGTGTGGCCTATCCCAGGTGTTTTGGGTGTGGCCGGGTGGGTGTGGCCTATCCCAGGTGTTTTGGGTGTGGCCGGGTGGGTGTGGCTTCTCCAGATGCACTGGGCGTGGCCGGGCGGGCTGTGGGTGGGGCCAGGCAGGTTCGGGCGTGGCGGGGCAGGTGTGGGCGGGAGCGGGCTGTCGGTGGGCGTGGTCTGAGGCCCCGCCCACAGGAAGCAGTGCATCGAGCTGGAGCAGCAGTTCGACTTCCTCAAGGACCTGGTGGCCGCCGTGCCCGACATGCAGGGGGACGGCGACGACGGGCACGGCGACGGGGACAGGGCGCCCCGCAGGTGGGTACACCTGGGCACACCTGGGGATACCTGGGGCACAGCCCTGGGCACACCTGGGGCACACCTGGGCACACCCCAACACATGGGACACACCTGGGCACACCTGGGGCACACCTGGGCACACCCCAACACATGGGGCACACCTGGGGCACACCTGGGGCACACCTGGGGCACACCTGGGCACACCTGGGACACACCTGGGCACACCCCAACACATGGGACACACCTGGGCACACCTGGGACACACCTGGGGCACACCTGGGACACACCTGGGGCACACCTGGGGCACACCTGGGACACACCTGGACACACCTGGGACACACCTGGGACACACCCCAACACCTGGGGACAGCCCTGGGATACCCCCACGGTGACGGGGACACGGGGCCCCGCAGGTGGGTACACCTGGGCACACCTTGGGACACCTGGGGTACACCTGACATACACCTGGGGTACTGTGGGGACACCTGGGCAACCTGGGGACACGCCTGGGGACACCTGGGATACACCTGGGGACACTGCTGGGTACCTGGGGACCCCCTCTGATACCTTGGGGGACACCTGGGGACATCTTGGGGTCACCTTGGGGACGCTTCTGGACACCTTGGGGACACTTGTGGGGTAGTTGGGGGACACCCTGCGACATTTGGGGACACCTGGGGATGCCTGGGGAGAGTCTTGGGGCACCTGGGGGGGCTTTTGGACACCTGAGGGACCCCCCAGGTTCCTCTGGGACCCACCTGGGAGACCCTCGCCACACCTGAGGCCCCTGAGGGGGATTTGGGGCAGTTTTGGGGTCCCTGAGGGGGATTTGGGGTCAGGGGCGTCCCTAATGAGGAGGGGTCTCTAATGAGAGGGGGCTAGGCGTCTCTAATTGGGGGGGGGGTCTCTAATTGGGGGGGGGGGGTCTGTTGCAGGGGGCGCCGCCCCGGCAGTGGCCGCAAGAACGGGGGTCCCGGGGCCAAGGGGACCCCGAAACAGTCGGGGACAGACTCGGAGCAGGAGGTGGGGAGGGGTCCTGGGGAATTTGGGGGGGGATTTGGGGGGTCCTGGGGGAGAACTGGGGATCCTGCAGGGGTTTTGGGGGGTTTTGGGGGGTCCCGGGGCCAAAGGGACCCCAAAACAGTCTGGGACAGACTTGGGGGCAGGACTGAGGGGAGGTTTGAGGGGCATTTGGGGGGTCCTGGGGAAATTTTGGGGGGCCTGGGGGAATTTGAGGGGTCCCGGGGGGGACCTGGGGGAGTTTTGGGGGTCCTGGGGGGGGGTCCCGGGGGGATTTGGGGTTTCTGGGATCCTCTGGGGGGGTTTTGGGGGGTCCCAGGGGAGTTTTGGGGTGTCCCTGGGGGGAATTTGGGGGGGTCTCGGGGGGCTTTGAGGGGAGATTTTGGGGGATTCCAGGGGGGATTGGGGGGGGGGGGATTTGGAGGTCCTGGGGGGCATTCAGGGGGTCCCGGGGGGGGATTTGGGGGGTCCTGGGGTGGAATTAAGGGGTCCTGCAGGGGATTTGGGGTTTCTGGGTTCCGTGTGGGAGGAATTTGGGGGTCCCGGGGGGAATTTGGTATTTCTGGGTCCCTTCTGGGGAGGTTTTGGGGGGATTTGGGGGTCCCGAGGGGGATTTGGGGGGATCCCGGGGGGAATTTGGTATTTCTGGTTCATTCCGGGGGTGTTTTGGGGGTCCTCTGGGATTTGGGGGTCAGATTTTGGGGAGGGGTCCCCTCACTGTGCCCCCCCCAGGAGGACTCTGAGGACAGCGACAGCGATGGGGACGAGGAGACCCCGGCCCCGCCCCCGGCCCCGCCCCCGCTCACCTTCACCAGGTGCGGTTTGGGCTTTTTGGGGGGCTTTGGGCTTTTTGGGGGCTTTGGGTTTTTTGGGGGGCTTTGGGGTTTTTTGGGTTTTTTTTTTTTTTTTTTTGGGAGGATTTGGTGGGTTTTTGGAAGAGTTTAGGGTTTTTTGGGTTTTTTTTTTTTTTTGGTTATTTGGGGTTTTTTGGGGGGTAGGTGGGAGTTTTTTTGGGGGGATTTGGGGGTTTTTTGGGGGGAATTTGAGGGTTTTTGGTGGGGGGAGTTGGGTTTTTTTGGGGGGCATTTGGGGTTTTTTGGGGTTTTTTTGGAGTTTTTTTGGGGTTTCTTTTTGGGGGGTTTTAATGGGGGATTTGAGGTTTTTTGGGGGAGTTTGGGTTTTTTTGGAGGAGATTTAGTGGTTGTTTGGAGTTTTTTTGGGGGGGTTTGGGGTTTTTTCGGGTTTTTTTTTTGTGGTTTTTGGGGGGGAATTTGTGTTTTTTGGGGGTTTTTTTTATTTGTTTTTTGGGGGGGGGGTTGGGGGATGTGGGGGTTTTTTTTGTGTTTTTTTGGGTTTTTTTTGGGGAGGATTTTGGGTTTTTTTGCCGTTTTTCCCCCCTCACTTTCCCCTTCCCCCCACAGCCCCGGGGTCCCCTTCGCCCCCCTGGGCCCCCCCTCCCTCCCTGGGGGTCTCCCTGGGGGGCTCCCCCCGGCCCCCGGCCCCCCCCGCGCCCGCCACGAGGAGGAGGAGGATGAAGATTACGACTCCTAGCGCCCCCCCCCCCCGTTTTTACCGATTTCTCCAGAATTTCCCCCAATCCGGGCTCGGGCCTGGCCCCAGTTTGGAGGGGCTGGGGGGCACTGGGACCCCCCCGGACGCAGCCGGGACCCCTTTTTGGGGGTGGGGGGCTCGGGGGGGGGGGGTCGGGGGGTGATTTTGGGGCTCTTTGGGGGCTTTTGCTGAGTCGGGGGTTTTGTATCGGCTCAATAAAGTTCCTGTTTCCAGATGGACCCCCCCCAAAAAAAACACCAAAGCTGGGACCCCCCCCCAAAAAAAACCCCCAACAAACGGGGAACCCCCCCCAAAAAATCCCTGGGACCCCAAAAAATCCCTGGGACCCCAAAAACTCTGGGACCCCAAAACTCTGGGACCCCAAAACTCTGAATTTTCTCCTAAAAATACCCGGGACTACCCCCAAAAAAACTCTGGGACCCCCTCCCCCAAAAAAAACTGTGGAATCCCCCCCCCAAATAATCCTGGGACCCCAAAATCTCTTGAGTTTTTCCCTTAAAAAATTCTGGGACCCCACCCCAAATAAATCCCTCGGACCCCCCCCCCTTCCCCCCCAAAAAAAACCCTGGGACCCCCCCCAAAAAAACCCTGAGACCCCAAAAACTCTGGGACCCCCAGATCTTGGGACCCCCCCCCTCAAAATAAAGCCCTGAGACCCCAACAACCCTGGGACCCCACCCCAAAATAAAACCCTGAGACCCTCCCCAAAAAAACCCTGGGACCCCAAAACTTAGGAATTTTCTCCTAAAAATTTCTGGGACCCCTTCCCAAATTACTGAGACCCCCCCCCCAAAAAAAATTCCGCTGAATTCCCGGGACCCCTCCCCAAATTCCCATTTCCGTTTTCGCCACCAGGGGGCGTCAGAGCCCCCACGGGACCCTATGGGGGATTTTTGGGGCGTTCCGAGCGGATTTTGGGGTTTTTGGGGGGGGGGTTCGGGAGGGTTTTGGGGGGTTTGAGGATTTTGGGGGGCTGTAGGGGTTTATAGGGGGGTCTTTGGGGTCTGTAGAGGATTTTGGGGTTTTTTGGGGGGGTGATTGATGGGATTTTGGGGGCCTGTAAGGGTTTATAGGGGGGTCTCGGGGGTCTCTAGAGGATTTTGGGGTTTTTTGGGGGGTTTTGGGTATTTATAGGGGGGTCTCGGGGGTCTGTAGAGGATTTTGGGGTTTTTTTGGGGGGGGTTGGGTATTTATAGGGGGGTCTTGCAGGTCTGTAGATGATTTTGGGGTTTTTTGGGGGGGGTTTGGGTATTTATAGGGGGGTCTCGGGGGTCTCTAGAGGATTTTGGGGTTTTTTGGGGGGGTTTTGGGTATTTATAGGGGGGTCTCGCAGGTCTGTAGAGGATTTTGGGGTTTTTTGGGGGGGTTTTGGGGTTCTTGGGGTCTCCGTGGGGGTGTAGGACCCTAAAATGGGGGGGGTCAGAGGGGTCTGGGGGGGTCAATGAGACCCCAGGGCCCTAAAGGAGCCTTGAAGGGATTTTGGGGGGTCTGGGGGGGTTTGGGGGGTCTGTAGGGACTCGGGGGGGTTTATGGGGGCTGGGGGCGTTTATAGGGGCTCAGGGGGCCCTGTAGGGGTTTGGGGGCTTCTATAGGCGGCCCCCTGAATGTGGGGGGGGGTCCCTAAATGCGGGGAAGGGTCTCGGGGGGGTCCCGATCCTTTTGGGGGCTCCCTAAATGTGGGGGGGGTCTTGGGGGACACCAACAGGTGTGGGGGGGGGGTCCCTAAATGTGGAGGGGGGGGGTCCCGGGGGGTCCCGATCCTTTTGGGGGCTCCCTAAATGTAGGGGAGGGGTCCCTAAATGTGAGGAGGGGTCCCTAAATGTGGGTGTGGTCTCGGGGGGTCCCGGCGGGTCCCGGGGGGCTCCTAATTGTGGGAGGGGTCTCGGGGGGTCCCGGGGTGTCTCGGGGGGTCCGGGGTTCCCTAATTATGGGGAGGGGTCTCGGGGGGTCCCGGGGTGTCCCGGGGTGTCCCGGGGGGTCCCTCATTGTGGGGAGGGGTCTCGGGGTGTCCCGGGGTGTCCCGGGGGGTCCCTCATTGTGGGGAGGGGTCTCGGGGGTCCCGGGGTGTCTCGGGGGGTCCGGGGTTCCCTAATTATGGGGAGGGGTCTCGGGGGGTCCCGGGGTGTCCCGGGGTGTCTCGGGGGGTCCCTAATTATGGGGAGGGGTCTCGGGGGGTCTCGGCGGGTCCCGGGGTGTCCCGGGGGGTCCCTCATTGTGGGGAGGGGTCCCGGGGGGTCCCGGGGGGTCCCTCATTATGGGGAGGGGTCCCGGGGGTCCCGGGGGGTCCCGGGGGGTCCCTCATTATGGGGAGGGGTCCCGGGGGGTCCCGGGGGGTCCCTCATTATGGGGAGGGGTCCCGGGGGGTCCCGGGGGGTCCCTCATTGTGGGGAGGGGTCCCGGTGGGTCCCTCATTATGGGGGGGGGTCCCGGGGGGTCCCTCATTATGGGGAGGGGTCCCGGGGGTCCCGGGGTGTCCCGGGGGGTCCCTCATTATGGGGAGGGGTCCCGGGGGTCTCGGGGGGTCCCGGGGGGTCCCTCATTATGGGGAGGGGTCCCGGGGGGTCTCTCATTGTGGGGAGGGGTCCCGGGGGGTCTCTCATTGTGGGGAGGGGTCCCGGGGGGTCCCGGGGGGTCCCTCATTGTGGGGAGGGGTCCCGGGGGGTCCCTCATTATGGGGAGGGGTCCCGGGGGTCCCGGGGGGTCCCTCATTGTGGGGAGGGGTCCCGGGGGGTCCCTCATTATGGGGAGGGGTCCCGGGGGTTCCGGGGGGTCCCGGGGGTCTCTCATTATGGGGGGGGGTCCCGGGGGGGTCTCTCATTGTGGGGAGGGGTCCCGGGGGGTCCCTCATTATGGGGGGGGGTCCCGGGGGGTCCCTCATTGTGGGGAGGGGTCCCGGGGGGTCCCTCATTGTGGGGAGGGGTCCCGGGGGTCCCGGGGGTCCCGCGCAGCCCCCGCGGGGCGGGCGGGGGGAGCGGAGGCGCCCGGACCCCCCCGCGGCGCTGGAATTTCCCCCCCCGTTAATCCCGGCGGCACCAAAGGCGGCGAATCGGCCTCGTTGTGTAACGGGGGAGCGCGGCGGGCACGGACCGACCGACGGACGGACGGACGGACGGACGGAGCGGGAGAGCAGGTGCGACAGACGGACAGGGGGACGGGGCGACAGGGACAGCGGGGACGGACGGACGGACCGACGGACGGACGGAGCGGGAGAGCAGGTGCGACAGACGGACAGGGGGACGGGGCGACAGGGACAGGGACAGAGGGACGGACGGACGGAGCGGGAGAGCAGGTGCGACAGATGGACAGGGACAGGGACAGCGGGACCGACGGACAGACGGACAGCGACGGGAGAGCAGGTGGGACACGGGGACACAGGCACAGACGGACAGACGGACAGGGACAGAGACAGGGGGACAGACAGAGGGACGGGGAGACGGGGGGACAGGGACAGGGGACAGACAGACAGGGGGACAGGGACAGTGCCAGGAGAGCAGGTGGGACATGGGGACAGCGGGACAGACGGACAGGGGGACAGGGACAACTGGGGGACCTCTGGCACAGGGGGACAGGGACAGACGGACAGGGACAGGGGGAGAGGGACAATTGGGGGACCCCCGGGACGGGGGGACAGGTGGGGTCTGGGACAGATGGGGACAATGGGGGGACCTCGGGGTGGGGGTGGCACCTGGAGGACAGCGGGGGACAGGTGGGGACAGGAGGGGACAGGACTGGGAGGGACATTTGGGGGACACAGGAACAACAGGTTGGGACACCAGGGAGGCTTTGGGGACATCAGGGAGGGTTTGGGGACACCAGGGAGGCTTTGGGGACATCAGGGAGGCTTTGGGGACATGGGACAGGTTGGGGACACCAGGGAGGGTTTGGGGACATCAGGGAGGCTTTGGGGACAGGACAGAGGGGACATGGGACAGGTTGGGGACATGGTGGGGGGGTATAGGACAGGCTGGGGACATCAGGGAGGGTTTGGGGACATCAGGGAGGGTTTGGGGACATGGGACAGGTTGGGGACACCAGGGAGGGTTTGGGGACATCAGGGAGGGTTTGGGGACATCAGGGAGGCTTTGGGGACAGGACAGAGGGGACATGGGACAGGTTGGGGACATGGTGGGGGGGTATAGGACAGGCTGGGGACATCAGGGAGGATTTGGGGACATGGGACATGTTGGGGACATGGATGAGGACGGTGGGGACATGGGACAGGTTGGGGACACCAGGGAGGGTTTGGGGACACCAGGGAGGGTTTGGGGACAGGACAGAGGGGACAGGAGGCGCAGCTGGCCGGATGTCCCCATCCCTGGGGAGCTGCCGAGGTGGAGCAGGGACAGGGACGTGCTGGGAGGGGACGGGGACATCGGGAGGGGTTGGGGACAAGTGACGCGAGCGGTGACACCGTCCCCAGGGGCCACCGCGTCCCCTCCCCGACTCTGGGTCCCCGTGTCCCCTGTCCCCACATCCTGGTGGCCCCAGCTCAGCGGTGTCACCTCCCTGTCCCGTGTCCCCATGGCCCTGGGGGTGGCTGTGTCCCCTGTGTCCCCCTGTCCCTGTGTCCCCATGTCCTGCTGTCCCCATGATGTGAAGATGTCCCCAGGCCCCAGTGTCCTCATGTCCAGCCATGTCCTTCTGTCCCGCCATGTCCCCGTGTCCAGCCATGTCCCTTTGCCCAGCATTGTCTCTCTGTCCAGCAGTGTCCCATGTCCCCGTGTCCATCACTGTCCCCCTGTCCCCATCGCTGTCCCCCTGTCCCCAGCAGTGTCCCCCTGTCCCCAGCAGTGTCCCCGTGTCCCCGCCATGTCCCCGTGTCCATCGCTGTCCCCCTGTCCCCATCACTGTCCCCCTGTCCCCAGCAGTGTCCCCCTGTCCCCAGCAGTGTCCCCGTGTCCCCGCCATGTCCCCGTGTCCATCGCTGTCCCCCTGTCCCCAGCAGTGTCCCCGTGTCCCCGCCATGTCCCCCTGTCCCCAGCAGTGTCCCCGTGTCCCCGTGTCCCCGCCATGTCCCCCTGTCCCCATCGCTGTCCCCCTGTCCCCAGCAGTGTCCCCGTGTCCCCGCCATGTCCCCGTGTCCATCGCTGTCCCCCTGTCCCCAGCAGTGTCCCCGTGTCCCCGCCATGTCCCCCTGTCCCCAGCAGTGTCCCCGTGTCCCCGTGTCCCCGCCATGTCCCCCTGTCCCCATCGCTGTCCCCCTGTCCCCAGCAGTGTCCCCGTGTCCCCGCCATGTCCCCGTGTCCATCGCTGTCCCCCTGTCCCCAGCAGTGTCCCCCTGTCCCCAGCAGTGTCCCCGTGTCCCCGCCATGTCCCCCTGTCCCCAGCAGTGTCCCCCTGTCCCCAGCAGTGTCCCCGTGTCCCCGCCATGTCCCCGTGTCCATCACTGTCCCCCTGTCCCCAGCAGTGTCCCCGTGTCCCCGCCATGTCCCCGTGTCCATCGCTGTCCCCCTGTCCCCATCGCTGTCCCCCTGTCCCCAGCAGTGTCCCCGTGTCCATCGCTGTCCCCCTGTCCCCATCACTGTCCCCCTGTCCCCAGCAGTGTCCCCCTGTCCCCAGCAGTGTCCCCGTGTCCCCGCCATGTCCCCGTGTCCATCGCTGTCCCCCTGTCCCCACCATTGTCCCTCTGTCCAGCAGTGTCCGTGTCCCCGTGTCCATCACTGTCCCCCTGTCCCCATTGCTGTCCCCCTGTCCCCAGCAGTGTCCCCGTGTCCCCGCCATGTCCCCGTGTCCATCGCTGTCCCCCTGTCCCCAGCAGTGTCCCCGTGTCCCCGCCATGCCGTTCGGGGCGGTGCTGGCGCAGGTCGGGGGCCTGGGCCGGTTCCAGGTGCTGCAGACGGCGCTGCTGGCGGTGCCCATCCTGCTCATGGCCAGCCACAACCTTCTCCAGAACTTCACTGCCGCCGTCCCCCCGCACCGCTGCCGCGTCCCTGCTGTCCCCGGTGCCACCCCCGATGTCCCCGGTGCCACCCCAGCGCCACCCAGTGCCACCTCAGCGGCTCCTCGTGACACCTTGAGAGGCTCCAACACCGCCCTGAGGTCTCCTGGTGGCACCTCGGGGTCACCTGGTGCCACCCTGAGGTCCGCCCACAGTGCCAGTGACACCCGTGTCACACCTGATGGCACTGTGGGGTCACCTGATGGCACCAATGTCCAGCCTGATGGCACCGCGGGGTCACCTGATGGCACCTGGGTGTCCCCCAATGGCACCTTGGGCCCCGCTGGTGCCATGCTGGGGTGGCCCAATGTCACCCTGGGGTCCCCGGATGTCACCCTGGGGTCCTGCCAGCGCTACGTGGCCAATGTCACCGGCGGGGCCCGGAACACCGAGCCGTGCCGTGACGGGTGGGACTACGACCGCAGCATCTACGTGGCCACCATCGTCACCGAGGTGGGGACATGGGGACAACGGGGACGGGGAGGGTGGGAAGGTGACCACGGTGTCCTGGGGGGCACAACAGCTCTGTGGGGATGGGGTGGGATTTGGGGTGAGGTGGGACAAGGGATGGATGGATGGATGGATGGATGGATGGATGGATGGATGGATGGATGATGGATGGATGGATGGATGGATGATGGATGGATGGATGATGGATGGATGGATGGATGGATGGATGGATGGATGGATGGATGGATGGATGGATGGATGGATGAATGGATGGATGCATGATGGATGGATGGATGGATGGATGGATGGATGGATGGATGGATGGATGATGGGTGGATGGATGGATGGATGGATGGATGGATGGATGGGTGGGTGGGTGGATGTAGCAATGGATCAATGGATGGATGGATGGATGGATGGATGGATGATGGATGGATGGATGATGGATGATGGATGGATGGATGATGGATGGATGGATGGATGGATGGATGGATGGATGGATGGATGGATGGAGGGATGATGGATGGATGGATGGATGATGGATGGATGGATGACGGATGGATGGATGGATGGATGGATGGAGGGATGATGGATGGATGGAGGGATGGATGGATGGATGGATGGATGGATGATGGATGGATGGATGACGGATGGATGGATGGATGGATGGATGGATGGATGGATGGATGATGGATGGATGGAGGGATGATGGATGGATGGATGGATGGATGGATGGATGGATGGATGGATGGATGGATGGATGATGGATGGATGGATGACGGATGGATGGATGATGGATGGATGGATGGATGGATGGATGGATGGATGGATGGATGGATGGATGGGCGGGTGGATGCATGGATGGATGGATGGATGGATGATGGATGATGGATGGATGGATGGATGATGGATGGATGGATGGATGATGGATGGATGGATGGATGGATGGATGGATGGATGGATGGATGGATGGATGGGTGGATGGATGGGTGGATGTAGCAATGGATTAATGGATGGATGGATGGAGATACAGACAGACAGACAGACTGACAGACGTCCCCCTGTCCCCGCAGTGGGACCTGGTCTGTGGCTACCGGCAGCTGCGGCAGATGGCCCAGTCCATCTACATGGCCGGGGTCCTGGTGGGCGCCCTGGTCCTGGGGGGCCTCTCAGACAGGTAAAGGCAGGACAGCCCCCCCCACACTCCGTGCCTCAGTTTCCCTGTGGGGCTCTGGACGGCCCATCCCTGGTGGCTCCCAGTGCTCCCAGTGGCTCCCGTTGCAGGTTTGGCCGCAAGGCCATGTTGATGTGGTCCTACCTGCAGCTGGGGGTGATGGGCACGTGCACGGCCTTCGCCCCCAACTACGCCTCCTACTGCGCGTTCCGCTTCGCCGGCGGCATGGCGCTGTCCGGCTTCGGCCTCAGCATCGCCTGCCTGGGTGAGGGGACGCGGGGACACGGGGACAGCCCTGGGCAGGGTGGGGACATGGACATGGAGGGGGACAACCCAATGACCTTGGTGGGGACAGCCCAATGGTCATGGGTGGGGACATGGCCATGGCCATGGGTGGGGACATCCTTGTGGCCATGGGTGGGGACAACCCAATGACCATGGGGGGCAATGCAATGGTCATGGGTGGGGACATGGCCATGGCCATGGGTGGGGACAACACAGTGACCATGGGTAGAGACAACCCAATGGCCATGGAAGTGGACAACGCAATGGCCATGGGTGAGAACAACCCAATGGTCATGGGTGGGGAAAACCATGGATAAGGACGTCCCAAATGGCCATGGATGGGGACATCCCAATGACCGTGGGTGGGACAACCCAATGGCCATGGATGGGGACATCCCAGTGTCCATGAGCGAGGACATCCCTGTGGCCATGCTGTGGTCACACGGTGTGGACACATCTGACCATGCTGGGGTGGCCGCGCTGACCAGGACGGTCCCATCTCCGTGGGGACACCCCGAGTGAGCCGTGTCCCCGTGTCCCCGGCAGTGGTGGAGTGGATCCCCACGCCGTACCGCGCCATCACCGTGGCCATCACCGGCTTCGCCTACACACTGGGCCAGATCATCCTGGCCGGGGTGGCCTACGCCGTCCCCCACTGGCGCTGGCTCCAGCTCTCCGTGTCCCTGCCCTTCTTCGTCTTCCTCCTCTACTCCTGGTAGGACCTTGGGCCCCTTGGGGAGGCCGTGGGGATGTGGTGGGGGGGCGTGCTGGCCGTGCCTCAGTTTCCCCTGGCTGGCTGCAGGTGGCTGGCGGAGTCGGCACGGTGGTTGGTGCTCTCGGGCAAGGCTGAGCGGGCGGTGAAGGTCCTGCAGCGTGTGGCCACCTTCAACAACCGCAAGGAGGAGGGCGAGAAGATCACGGTGGAGGTCTGGTGGCCCTGTGGTGGGGATGGGGGCTGGAGACCACTCCCAGCCCCCTCGCCAACCTCTCCCGTTTGCTCTGTCCCAGATGTTGAAGTCCAACATGAAGGAGGAGTTGGCAGCTCTGAAATCTTCCTACACCGTCTCCGACCTGGTCCGGACCCCCGTGATCCGTCACATCTTCTTCTGCCTGTCCATCGTCTGGTGGGGCTGGGGGCGAGGAGGGACGGACGGACGGACGGACGGATGGATGGATGGATGGATGGATGGATGGATGATGGATGGATGGATTGGATGGATGGATGATGGATGGATGGATTGGATGGATGATGGATGGATGGATTGGATGGATGGATGAATGGATGGATGGATGGATGGATGGATGATGGATGGACACCTGGACACCCAACCAGTGACCCCATCCATCCAACCCTCTCCTCCCCCACCTGCCATCCCCGTCCCATCCTGTCCCAGGAAGGTGATGTCACCTCAAGGTCCCCCCTCTCCCACCTCGCTCCAGGTTCTCCATCAGTTTCTCCTACTACGGCCTGGCCATGGACTTGCAGAACTTTGGGGTCAGCATTTACCTCATCCAGGTGATTTTCGGCGCCGTTGACTTCCCGGCCAAGGTGGTGGTGACCGTGTCCCTGAGCTACGTTGGCCGGCGGCTCTCGCTCATGGTGACCTTGTTCCTGGCGGGGCTGGTCATCGTGGCCAACATCTTCGTGCCCACAGGTGGGTGTGGAGTGGGGTGTCCATCACTCTGGCCACCAATGTCCCCACCTTGTCAATTGTCTTCATCCACGTTTCCACCCCTATGTCCAACCAATGACCTCCCCATCGCTGCCCCATCCCCACCTGCCCGAGGTGTCCCAAAATGATGGTCAAGCCCTGGTGTCCCCATGTCCCCCCACCCCATGTCCCAGCCCCAGTGTCCCCACGTGGTGGTCAAGCCCTGGTGTCCCCACATCCCCCCACCCGGTGTCCCGGCCCCGGTGTCCCCATGTCCCCCCACCTGGGTGTCCCCATGTCCCCGCAGAGCTGCAGACGGTGCGCACGGCGCTGGCCGTCATCGGCAAGGGCTGCCTCTCCGCCTCCTTCAACTGCGTCTTCCTCTACACCACCGAGCTCTACCCCACGCCCATCAGGTACCGCCGCGTCCCCGCGTCCCCAGGGTGGGACATGTCCCTGTCCCCCCTCCCCGGACACCCCCCGGGCGCTCGGTGTCCCCCGTGACCCTCCCGGCGCCGCAGGCAGACAGGGCTGGGCTTCGGCAGCACCATGGCGCGCGTGGGCGGCATCGTGGCGCCGCTGGTGAAGATGATGGACGAGTACTACCCCTTCCTCCCGCCCGCCGTCTACGGGGTGGCCCCCGTGGTGGCGGCCGTGGCGGCCGCGTTCCTGCCCGAGACCCTCAACACGCCCCTGCCCGACACCATCGAGGAGGTGGAGAACAGGTGGGGACAGGGATGGATGGATGGATGGATGGATGGATGGATGGATGGATGGATGGATGGATGGATGGATGGATGGATGGATGATGGATGGATGGATGGATGATGGATGGATGATGGATGGATGATGGATGGATGGATGATGGATGGATGGATGGATGATGGATGGATGATGGATGGATGGATGGATGGATGGATGGATGGATGGATGGATGGATGGATGATGGATGGATGGATGGATGGATGGATGATGGATGATGGATGGATGGATGGATGGATGGATGGATGGATGGATGGATGGATGGATGATGGATGGATGGATGATGGATGGATGGATGATGGATGGATGGATAGATGATGGATGGATGGATGGATGGATGGATGGATGATGGATGGATGATGGATGGATGATGGATGGATGGATGGATGATGGATGGATGGATGGATGATGGATGATGGATGGATGGATGGATGGATGGATGGATGGATGGATGGATGGATGGATGGATGGATGGATGATGGACAATGAATTGTTGATGGCAGAGTAACAAGCTCTGTGATTGGCTGAATGCTCAGCCTGGGTCACTTTCCCCATACCATGACCTTCCTCCTCCTCCTCCTCCTCCTCCTCGTCCCTGCAGGACCAAGCAGAAGCCAGCAGGTGACCCCAAGGAGAAGATTGCGCTCCAGCCCCAGGACGGGCCCCCCCTGAAGGAGCCCTGAGGGACCCTGGGGGTGGGCACAGCCCCCCAGCCCCGGCCACCAGTGACCACCAGCGACCACAGGGGTCCCCACAGCTGGAGGGGGACACCTGGGTCGTGTCCTGGGACCTCCTATTGGGGCGGGGACATCTGGGCAGGAATAAAACAGCTCTGGTGGGGACACGTCTCAGGGTCTCATCTGTGCCCCCCCAGGTGACCCCAACAACCACATCTGAGGTCACCTCCCATGGGACAATGCCCAAGAATGTCCCTGATGTCACTTCAGGGAGGGGACAACCCAGCACCTCTTTTTTGGAGGTCATCTCCACAAGAGGACACCCCACAACCTTGTCCATCGATGAGGTGGCACCTAAACCCCCCATTTTTAGTGACACCTCATAACCTCGTCCAAGAGGACGCTGCCCAAGAACCATGTCCCCAGAGTCACCTCAGATAAGGTGGCACCAAGAACACCACGCTGGATATCACATCCACCAAGACCATCCCAAATAACCCCAAACCTCCAACAAGACCATCCTCAATGACCCCAAACCTCCAACAAGAGGATCCTCAATAACCCCAAACCTCCAACAAGACCATCCCAAATAATCCCAAACCACCAAGACCATCCTCAATAACTCCAAACCACCAAGACCATCCTCAGTAATCCCAAACCTCCACCAAGACCATCCCAAATAACCCCAAACCTCCAACAAGACCATCCTCAGTGACCCCGAACCTCTTCTGGCTGAGGTGTCCCCAAATCCCAGAGGATCTGGAGAAGCCCCACCCAAACCCCACCCCGCCCCCTCCCGATGCCCCTTCCCCGATTTCCGTCCCCCGAGGCCACCCCGGCCCTTGCTCCCATTCCTGACGTGTCCCTTGGCCCCATCAAGTCCCCATCAAAAATTAACCCTCGGTGGGGAATGCGCTGACCCGGGCAGGGCCACCTCCGTCAGCACCTTTCCGTCGCCTTTTGACCACTGAAATTGCTAAAATTTAACCCAAAGGCGCCACCGGAGGCCGGACATTGGTCCGTGCCAGGAGACTTCCTCTCCTTGTGGTGCCCACCCTGGTGCCACCCAACCTGCTGGACAGCCCCTCTCCAAAGCCTGACTTTTCCCCTCAAAATGCAATGCTGGAAATAATAATTAAAAGGAATGAAGCATTTTTTGTCTTCCTGCCCCAAATCGCTCCAGTTTTGCCCCATTTTGTGAGACTTTTGCCCCGAAAACACCTTTTGTTTTTACCCCTGGACACCTTTGCGCTGCACTTTTGCCTTCTCCTGCTGGAAAAGCACCAAAAACCCCCCGGAGATGTCAAACATTAACCCAACCCACCCTCGGCTCGGGTTATATAGGAGCCCACCCCAGGGTGCTGCTGGAGGGAGGACACCGCGCGGCACGGGGAGGCACTTTTGGGGTGAAACCCCTGAAACTTGGGGCTCTGCATGGCTGTGGGGCATTGCCCGGCCCCGGTGGCGGTGGCGGTGGTGGCGAGATGGCCTTCGCCAGCCTCCTGGAGCACGTGGGCGGCATGGGGCGCTTCCAGGTGCTCTCGGTGCTGCTGCTGTCCCTGCCCGTGCTGATGATGGCCAGCCACAACCTTCTCCAGAACTTCACCGCGGCCACCAGCGACCACTGGTGCCGCCCAAGCCCCGGGGCCAACGCCACCGGCCTGGACGCCGAGGCCCTGCTGAGGGTCTGGGTGCCCCGCGGGGAGCGGTGCCGGCGCTTTGTGACACCCCAGTGGTGGCTTCTGGACACCAACGGCTCGGAGGCCACCAACAGCTCCTGGCCGGAGACGGAGCCATGCGGGGATGGTTGGAGCTACGACCGCAGCGTCTTCACCAGCACCATCATCACAGAGGTGGGACAGTGGTGGGGGGTTTTGGGGGTGTCTGGTGAGCTTTGAGGGGTTTTGCAGGGGTGTCTGGTGGGCTTTGAGGAGTTTGGGGGGCGTCTGGTGGGCTTTTCACCCAATCCCATGGGTGGGTCCCACCTGGAGGTACCAACAAAGGGTCTTCTGCCAACATGACATTGACCACTCCCAACTGGAGCATCTTCCCTGCTCAACCTTCAGGGGAGATGTCAACACCAGGAAGGCCCAGGAGGCAGTTTGGGGGGGTCTGGTGGGCTTTGAGGGGTTTTGGGGGCATCTGGTGAGCTTTGCACCCAATCCCATGGGTGGGTCCCACCTGGAGGTGCCAACACAGCATTGACCTCTCCCAACTGGAGCATCTTCCATGCTCAACCTTTGGTGGAGATGTCAACACCAGGAAGGCCCAGGAGGGGAAGGGAGGGATGGGGAGGTGGTGGCCATCCACAAAGAGGTCACAAGGGGTCACAAGGAGTCACAAGGGGTCACAAGGGGTCACAGGACCCTTGCATGGACCTTCCAGCCATGACAGTGATGACAAGGGTGGCCATGCATTCATTGTCACCTTTCCATTGGCCATTCATTGACCTCCATGGGTGGCCATTCATGGACCTCCATGACCACCCATGGCCACCACGGGTGGTTTTGGGGTCTGGGGGGACAGAGGGGACCCTGACCTCTGTCCCACCCCGTGTCCCTCGGCAGTGGGACCTGGTGTGCAGCTCGCGGGGGCTCAAGCAGCTGGCGCAGTCGCTCTACATGGCCGGGGTCCTGGTGGGCGGCCTCTTCGGGGGGCTCTCGGACAGGTGAGGGGGGCCCTGGCAGGTGGGGTGGCACCAGGGGGGCCCTGGCAGGTGGAGTGGCACCAGGGGGTTCCTGTCACCTTCTCTGCCTCATCTTCATTCCCTCTTCCTCTTCCTCTTTTTCTTCCTCATCCCCTTTTCCTCCTCATCCCTCTCTCTCTTCCTCACCTTCCTCACCTCTCTTCCCCCTCCTCATCCTCTTCTTCCTCACCCGCTCCTCCTTCCCCTGCCTCCTTCTTCATCCTTCTTGTTTCCTCCTTCTCTCCATTTTCTCCTCACCTTCTCTTCCTCTTCCTCCTCTTTCTCCTCCTCCACCCCCATTTCTTCATCCTCACCCCATGCTCCTCCTCCTCCTCCTCCTCCTCGCTGTCCCCGCCCAGGTTCGGCCGCCGCTCGGTGCTCACCTGGTGCTACCTGCAGATGGCCGCCATGGGCACCTGCTCGTCCTTCGCGCCCACCTTCAGCGTGTACTGCCTGTTCCGCTTCCTGACGGGCATGGCCTTCTCGGGCATCGTCCTCAACAGCGTCTCCCTGTGTACGTCACCCCTGGGCGCCCACCTGGGTGGGCTCCGTGTGCCCCTGAGCCTGTGGGAGCCATCGTGGTGGTGTCCGTGTGCCCCTGAACCTGTGGGAACCATCTCGATGTAGTCCGTGTCCTCCAGGCACCATCCTGGTGGGCTCCGTGTCCCCCTGAACCTGTGGGAACCATCTCAATGGTCTCCATGTCCCCTGGGCACCATCCTGGGGGTCTCCATGTCCTCCAGGCACCATCCCAGTGGTGTCTGTGTCCTTCAGACACCGTCCTGGGGGTCTCCATGTCCTCCAGGCATCATCCTGGTGGGCTCCGTGTCCCCCCTGAACCTGTGGGAGCCATCCTGGTGGCGTCTGTGTCCTCCAGGCAACATCCCGGTGGTCTCCATGTCCCCTGGGCACCATCTTGGTGGTCTCCCCATCTCCTGGGCACCATCCTGGTGGTCTCCCCATCCCCTGGGGTGCCGGTGGGATCTCCCAGGAGGTCCCCACGTGCCGTGTCCCACAGCTCTGGAGTGGATGCCGACTCACATGCGGGCGCTGGTGGGCACCTTCATGGGCTACTGCTACACGGCCGGGCAGTTCCTGCTGGCCGGCGTCGCCTTCGTCGTCCCCGACTGGCGCCAGCTGCAGCTCGTGGTGTCCCTGCCCTTCTTCGGCTTCTTCCTCTACTCCTGGTGAGGAGGAGGAGGGAGGGAGGGACGGATGGATGATGGATGGATGATGGATGGATGGATCCATGGATGGATCCATGGATGGATCCATGGATGGATGGATCCATGGATGGATGGATCCATGGATGGATGGATCCATGGGTGGATCCATGGATGGATGGTGGGATGGGAAGCAGCGGTGGACATGTGGAGGTAGGGATGGTGGGGTGGATGGAGGGATGGACAGCTGGAGTTATGGCTTGGTGGAAAGGTGCATGGGCAGGTGGGCAGAAGGAAAGGATGAAGAGAACGTCCAGCAACAGCTGGGTGGAAAATGGGGACACGGGGTGATGACCAGAGGGACGGGGGGACATTGCCAGCAGGATTGAGGTGGGACAGTGACAATGTTTGGGCTCCTGCTCCATCCCCTCCTGCGCAGGTGGCTGACGGAGTCGGCGCGGTGGCTCGTCATGGTGGGGAGGTCCCACCAAGCCCTGCGGGAGCTCCAGAAGGTGGCCAGGATCAACGGGAAGAAGGAGGAAGGGGACAAGCTCGACATAGAAGTAAAAAGCTCCGTCGGATCCCCCAGGGTGTCCCTGGGGTGTTTTATTGGGGTCCCTTGAATGTCCACCCCATGGACAGCTGTCCATCCATGGTCACTGTGTCCATCATCCCTTATTGTGTCCATCCATGCACTCATCTTCATCATCTCAGTGCCATCCATCATCTCAATCTCCTCCATCTCCCCCATCTCCACCCATCCCTTCACCCATCCATGAATCCACCACCTCCATCCCACCACCTCCATCCCACCACCACCACGCTGTCCATCCATGGTCACTGTGTCCATCATCCCTGTCCATCCATGCACTCATCTTCATCATCTCAATGACATCCATCTCCTCCATGTCCTCCATCTCCACCCATCCCACCCATCCCTTCACCGATCCATGAATCCACCACCTCCATCCCACCACCCACGCATGACCCCCTTCCATTTTTCCCACCCATCCTGCCCAGACCTGCCCAGGTACGAGAGGGTCCCCAGTGTCCCACCCCCATCCCAGACCCCCCCTGTCCCTCCAGACCCTGAAGTCCCACATGGAGAAGGAGATGACGTCATCCAAGACCCGCCACACCGTGGTTGACCTGGTCCGGACGCCGGTCCTGCGCCGCATCTCCTTCTGCCTCTGCTTCGTGTGGTACGGCCGGCGGTGGAGGACACCAGTGGGTGGTTGTCCATCCCCTCCACATCCTTGACGCCCCCGTGCCACCCCACACCTCCCCACAGGTGACATTTTCACCCCCTCTCCTCCCTCGTGGTGCAGGTTCTCCACCAGCTTCGCCTACTACGGGCTGGCCATGGACCTGCAGAACTTTGAGTTCAACATCTACGTGATCCAGCTGATCTTCGGCGCCGTGGACATCCCGGCCAAGCTGGTGTCCATCCTCACCATCACCTATGTGGGGCGCCGCTTCACCCAGGCCGCCGCGCTCATCCTGGCCGGCTTGGCCATCCTGGGCAACGTCTTGGTGCCACGAGGTGAGACCTGGGGTGGTGGCACTGGTGTCCCCTCATCTCCAACCTCCCAACCTTGGTGCCACGAGGTGAGGCCAGGGGTGGTGGCACTGGTGTCCCCTGATCTCCAACCTCGCTGGGAGGGCCCAGATGAGCTCAACCCATTGATGAAACTCCCCAGGTTGGGTCATTTTAGCTTTTTATGGGGGATTTGCCCCAAATCCTGGTGTTTGGGATCTTCTCTTGTCAAGTGGGGACACTGAGGTGACTCCCGGGTGTCTCTCTGTCCCTGCAGACCTCCGGACACTCCGGACAGCCCTGGCCGTCTTTGGCAAAGGTTGTTTGGCCGCGTCCTTCAACTGTGTCTTCCTCTACACGGGCGAGCTCTACCCCACCGTGATCCGGTAAGGAGAGGACATGGCTGGGTGGTCCCTCAGGTGGTCCCTCAGGTGGCCTCAGGTGGTCCCTCAGGTGGCCTCAGGTGGTTCCTCAGGAGGCCTCAGGAGCTATGCGTGTCCTACAGGCAGACTGGCATGGGCATGGCCAACACCATGTCGCGGCTGGGCAGCATCATGGCGCCCCTGGTGAAGATGGCGGGCGAGCTGTTCCCGGCGCTGCCCTTCGTCATCTACGGCGCCGCGCCCGTGGTCTCGGGGCTGGTGGCCGCCTTCCTGCCCGAGACGCGGAACGTGGCCCTGCCCGAGACCGTGGAGGAGGTGGAGGGAAGGTGGGGATGGAGAAGAACAGGGATGGATGGGTGGTGGGATGGGATGGGATGGGATGGGATGGGATGGGATGGGATGGGATGGGATGGGATGGGATGGGATGGGATGGGATGGGATGGGATGGGATGGGATGGGATGGGATGGGATGGGATGGAGGTAGACAACGTGGTTGAACGTGGGGATGGGTGGATGGATGGATGGATGGATGGATGGATGGATGATGGATGGATGGATGGATGGATGGATGGATGGGTGGATGGATGGATGATGGATGGATGGATGGATGATGGATGGATGGATGGATGGATGGATGGATGATGGATGGATGATGGATGGATGATGGATGATGGATGGACAGAAGGAAGAATGGAAGGATGGATGGATGTCCATCCCACCACCACAAAAACCCCCTTGTTCTCTCCAACCCACGCTTCATCTCTCCCTGCCCACCAGGACACGATCCCACAAGGACGAATCCCGACATCTCCAGGTTCCTCTCCACCCCACCCCATCCAGCAACTCCACAGGGCCCCGTTAGCGCCACCCCCACCGAGGGACCCCAGAACCCTCATCCCTCGCTGCTCCCGATGGACGAACGAGCAGATTTGGGCTTGGAGGAGCTTCATGAAGAGCAGAGGGACAGCAGTGACCACAAAGACCCGGCCGCCCCCTCCCTGTGGGTTGGGGGGGACACCGGCTCCCCCAAATCTCAACATCGAGGGCGGTTGGGCCGTGCTGGAATAAAAACCGATAAAAGCAAAACTCGAGTGCGATGTGGGGGTGGGGGTGGGGTTGTTTTCCCACGGCCGCGGGGGGTCCCGCGCAGCCGGGCCGGGCCCGCCCCGAAGGAAAACACGGGAACCAGCGGGAACCAGCGGGAACCAGCGGGAAATTGTGGATCGGCACCGCGGGACCCCCCCCCCCCCGGCCCCTCCCCCACCCCCCCGGCCCCTCCCCCTCGGCCGGAGCTGCCGGGGATGGACAAGGCCGGGGGAGAGGGCGGGAAGGAGCTGGGACCGCAGGGATGGATTGGGGATCTCGAGGATTGGGGACCCCGAAATTGGGGATCCCGGGGATTTGGGATCACGGGGACTGGGGACCCCGAAATTGGGGATCCCGGGGATTTGGGATCACAGGGACTGGGGACCCCGAGGATTGGGGACCCCGAAATTGGGGATCCTGAAATTTGGGATCACGGGGATTGGGGACCCCGAGGATTGGGGATCCTGAGATTGGGGATCCCGGGGATTGGGGATCACGGGGATTGGGGATCCTGAAATTTGGGATCCCGAGGATTGGGGACCCCGAAATTGGGGATCACGGGGATTGGGGATCACGGGGATTGGGGACCCCGAAATTTGGGATCCCAGGGATTGGGGGTCACGGGGATTGGGGGACCCCAGGATCAAGGATCCTGAGGATCAGGGATCCTGGGCATTGAGGATCCTGGGGCTTTGGATTCTGAGGATTGGGGATCCAGAGGATTGGGACTCCTGATGATTGGGGACCCCAGGGATTTGGGATCCCGAGGATTTGGGATCCTAAGGATTTGGAATCCTGAGGATTTGGGATCCCGAGGATTTGGGATCCTGGGGGTTTGGGATCCTGGGAATTTGGGATCTCAAGAATTGGGGATCCTGGGCTTTGGGGACCCCAGGGATTTGGGGATCCTGAGGATCAGATATCAAAGGGATTTGGGATCCTGAGGATTGGGGACCCCAGGAATTCAGGGTCCTGAAGATCAGAGATCCCAGGAACTGAGGATCCAGAAGATTGGAGACCCCGGGGATTGAGGATCCAGAGGATTTGGGATCCCAGGATTGGGGACCCCAAAAATCCCCATGTCCAGGTGCCCAGGGTTCCCAAGGACCCACAGACCCTGTTCCTGGACACCCCAAAGACCCAAATCCCAAGGATTCAGGTGTTTGGATCCCAGGCACACAAGATCCGGGCACAGGGTGTCCAGACATCCCAGGAGCTCAGGGATCTCCAGGACTCGGGGATCCCAAGGATACCAGAGATCCCAAGAACCAAGGACTCAGAACCCTGAATGTCCAGGGATCCGCGATCCCAGGGATCCAGACCACCCAGGCACCCCAAAGATCCCCACAGTCTGAGGGCAAAAAAATGTCCCAGAAGTCCCCAGAACCCAGAGATCCCGAGGATCCCGACATTCTGAGGGCTCGGGGATGTCACTGACCCAGATGTCCCAGAAGTCCCAGAAGTGCCCAGAGATCCCGGGAATCCACGTGTCCTCACACCTGGCTGGCGCCAATCCCGGTGTCCGGCTCCCGCCGTCCCCCCACGCTCGGCTGCCCCGCCGCCCTCCTGCCCGGGGTCCAAGGGGCTCCCACGCCGCGGGTCAGAGCCCCTGGGGCTCTTCCTCATCAATGATCCACCCCGCAGGAGCCCCGAGGGGGCCGGGGGTCCCCGTCTGCCACAGCCAGGGGGGCTCCCGGGGCGAGGATGAGGATGGGCTGCGTGGGATGAAGGGGCAGCTCCCACGTGTCCCCGGTGGGCCCGGCGTGGTCGGCACCGGCATTTCCGGCCCGGGAGCGTCTCCAGCGATCCATGGCGGGCCCGGAGTCAAACGTTAACCGGGACCGGTTAAATAGGAGCGGGGCCAGGCCGGGGGCAGGGCAGGGCCATGGGGTGGTGACGGCCGGGAGGGCTCCGGCACCGGGATCTGGAGCTGGGAGAGGCCGGCAGTGAGCGGGAGTGCCCCACAGGTGAGTGATCAGTGATCAATACGGAGATCGATGGGTCTCGGAGGTCAAAGATCAATAGATGGATCGATGGAGGGAAGGGCTGATCAATAGAGAGATTATGGGTCAGGAGGTTGACCAATAAAGAGGTTACAGAGAGATCAATGGGTCACAGAGAGCCCGGCGAGGTCAAAGATCAATAGATGGATCGATGGAGAGAAGGGCTGATCAATAGAGAGATTGCAGAGAGATCAATGGGTCACAGAGAGCCCAGCGAGGTCAGGAGACAGATCAGAGATCAATAATCGATTGATGGAGAGAAGGGCTGATCAACAGAGAGATTATGGGTCAGGAGGTAGATCAATAGAGAGATCGAAATAAATAAATCAACCAATAGAGGGAGTAAAGGTCAATAAATCAAGTAAGAGAGCAATGAAAGGTCAATAAATCAATCAATAGGAAGATTACAGGCCAAGGGGCTGATCAATAGAGAGGTTAAGATTGACACATTGATAATAGATTATAAATCAATAGCTGGGTCATTAGGATGATCAGTTAGGATCAATCAGAAGGATTGATGGAGAAGGAGATCATTATTCTGATTGGTCGATTATGGTTCAATAGATTCATCAGTAGAAAAATAGAGACCAATTATATGATCAATTAATAGATTAGAAATCAATTTATTGGTACTAGAGATACACAGACTAACAGATGGATCGATAGAGATCCCTCTAGATCAATAGATTGATTGATCAAGCCAGCAATAGATCAATCAATATCTCAATAAATCAATAACAGAAACATATGGATCAATATTCTAATACATAAAGGGGTCATGGACTAATTGTGATCAGCCTATTATAGATAAGGGGAGTCTAATGATCAATAATTTATCAATACAGAAAGAACTCGCTGGATTGATCAGCAGGGTAACCAATAGATCAATCAATAATTGATTACCAGCAGAAAATCAATTTGTTGATCGGCTAAGGATCAATAAACGGGCACAGACAGCAGGGAAATTCATTGATCCATGGATTGATCGATTGACCGGGGGGGGGGGTGAAGGAGGGGCCCGGGGGGGGGGGCGGGGCCGAGGGAGGGGTGGCCAGAGGGACAGAGGGACGGCCGGACGGACAGAGGGACAGAGGGACAGAGGGACAGAGGGACGGCCGGACGGACAGAGGGACAGAGGGACAGAGGGACAGAGGGACGGCCGGAGAGCTCGGACAGTCCCCAGAGTCCGGAGCCGGAGCGGCCGAGGGAGGAGGAGGAGGAGGAAGAGCAGAGCAGGTGGGGATCGATTGATTGTGAGGGATTGGTGGGAGAGGGGAGAGAGGATTGATTGATTGATTGATTGATTGATTGATTGATTAGCTGATACATAGATTGATAAATTAGGAAGGGATGTGGGGGAGCTGAGAGCAAGAAATGATCAGTGATTGATTAATTAATTGATTGATAAAGTGAGAGTGACCGTGATAGGTGGATTGATGAATAGATAATGGATCAATCTATTGATAGATAAGAGAGACAGATTGATAGACTGATCTATCAATAGATAGATCAATAGATTGATAGACTGGTCAGCAGATTGATCAATCAGACTGATAGAGAAATCTTCTGATCAAGGAATGATCAATCTATTAACACATCAGTTGACCCATCTGATAGACTAATGAATTGATTGATTGATTGATTGATTGATTGATTGATTGATTGAGCAATCAATAGGCGATCAATAGAGGGTCCTTGTGCTGTTCTGGGGACCGTCCACTGTTGTCCATCCACCCTTGGCCCTTCCTCCACCCCTGGGGCCAACCCTCATCCTCCTCCCTCACCCCCTTGGTCACTCCTTGTTCATCCTTTGGTCACCCCTTGGTCACTCCTTGGTCATCCTTTGGTCACTCCTTGGTCACTCCTTGGTCACTCCTTGGTCACTCCTTCGTCACCCCTTGGTCACTCCTCTGCTGACCACCCAAACCATCCCTGACCTCTCCTGACCTTCCCTTGGTCCATCCCTGGGTCTGTCCATTCCCTGACCACCCTCTGACCATCCACTGACCATCCACTGACCATTCCCTGACCATTCCCTGACCATCCACTGACCACCTCTTTGGCCCTTCCTTGACCACCCTTTGGCCATTCCTTGGCCACCCTTTGGCCACTCCTTGGTCACCCTTTGGACCCTTCCTTGGCCACCCTTTGGCCATTCCTTGGTCACCCTTTGGCCATTCCTTGGTCACCCTTTGGCCATTCCTTGGCCACCCTTTGGCCATTCTCTGGCCACCCTTTGGACCCTTCCTTGACCACCCTTTGACCATCCCTCCCCGTTTCCTCCTCTCCCCACCCACAGCTGACCAGTGCCGTGTCCATCTCCGTCCCTCTCCGGCCATGTCCTTCGTGGAGCTGCTGTCCCGCCTGGGTGGCATGGGCCGCTTCCAGGTGACCTACGTGGCGGCGCTGGCCGTGCCGCTGCTCATGCTGGCCAGCCACAACCTCCTGCAGAACTTCACGGCCGGCGTCCCCGAGCACCACTGCCGCCCGCGGCCCGCGGCCAACGCCACCGAGGTGCCCCTGGCGGTGTCCATCCCCCGGGACGGGCGGCGCCGGCCGCAGAGCTGCCACCGCTACGTGGAGCCCCAGTGGCACCTGCTGGACGCCAACGGCTCGGCCAACGGCACCGAGGCGGCCACCGAGCCGTGCCACGACGGATGGACGTACCTGGATGGCATCTTCAGCGACACCATCGTCACCGAGGTCAGGGAGGGGACGCCGTGGGGTTCCTCGGGGTGGGGGGATGGTGGCGTCCTCACGGTGTCCCTGTGGGGACCATGGTGACCCTGTGGTGTCCCAGTTGTGTCCCTGTGGTGGCACTGGTCACGTAGCCATGGTGACCCTGGTGGTGACCCCCATGGTGACCCCATGGTGACCCTGTGTCCCCTCCCGGTGGCAGTGGGACCTGGTGTGTGACTCCAAGAAGCTGCGGCAGGTGGCCCAGTCCATCTACATGGCCGGGATCCTGCTGGGCTCCAGCCTCTTCGGGATCCTCTCGGACAAGTGCGGGACTGGGAGGGACTGAGAATGGACTGGGAGGGACTGGGAGGGACTGGGAGGGACTGAGAATGGACTGGGAGGGACTGGGAGGGACTGGGAGGAATTGGGAGGGACTGGGAGGGACTGGGATGGACTGGGATGGACTGGGAGGGACTGGGAGGGACTGGGAGGAATTGGGAGGGACTGGGAGGGACTGAGAATGGACTGGGAGGGACTGGGAATGGACTGGGAGGGACTGGGAGGAATTGGGAGGGACTGGGAGGGACTGGGATGGACTGGGATGGACTGGGAGGGACTGGGATGGACTGGGAGGGACTGGGAGTACTGGGAGGGACTGGGAAGGGGGGCAGGGGTGTCGTGTTCTCTGCTCCCTCTGGGCCCCCTTTGTCCTGGTGTCCCCATGGTTCTCCTCTGTCCCCACGTCACTCCCAGTGCTCCCAGTGCCTTGTGTGCCCATCCCAGTGCTCCCAGTGCGCCCATCCCAGTGCCCACAGCCCCATCCCAGTGACCCCAGCACACCATGTCCCCCTTCCCAGTACCCACGTCCCCATATCCCCCATCCCAGTGCTCCCAGTGCTCCCAGTGAGCGCTCCCAGCGCTCCCAGTGCTCCCAGTGCCGCCGTGTCCCCGCAGGTTCGGGCGCCGGGCGCTGCTCACCTGGTGTTACCTGCAGCTGGGCGCCACCGGGGTGGGCACGGCGGCCGCGCCGTCGCTGCTGGTGTACTGCGTGTGCCGCTTCCTCACCGGGCTGGCCATGGCCGGCGTGTCCCTCAACTCCGCGTCCCTCTGTGAGACCCCGCCGGGGACCCCCAGGGAGGGGAGGGACCCCCAAAACCAGGGAGGGACCCTCAAAACCAGGGAGGGACCCTCCAATCCAGGGTGGAACCCCCAAACCAGGGAGGGACCCCAAAACCCAAGGAGAGACCCCTCAACTTGAGGAGGAATCTCCTAACCCAGGGAGGGACCCCCAATCCAGAGATGGACCCCAAAACCCAGGGAGGGACTCCAAAACCCAGGGAGGGACCCACATATCCAACCCAAAACCCAATGACCCATGGGAGGGTCCAAACCCCTCTTCATTGACGCAACCCCAACCCACTGACCCAGCTCCATTGACCCAACCCAACTCCACTGACGCAACCCAACCCGATTGACCCAACCCAACCCTCCCAACCCCCATTGACCCAACCCCCATTGACCCAACCCCACTGACTCAACTCCACCCCCATTGACCCAACCCCCATTGACCCAACCCCATCTCATTGACCCCATGCCGTTGACTCAACCCCATTGACCCATCCTCCACTGACCCAACACAACCCCCATTGACCAAACTCAACTCTTTTGACCCAAACCCATTGACCCACGCCCAACCCCATTTAACCAACCCCATTGACCCAACCCCACTGACCCATGAGGAACCCACCCCCCAAGCCCACCCAGGCCCCCCTTGGGCCATCCCCTGACCCCGCGGCCATGCCCAGGCATGGAGTGGATCCCGACGGAGGCGCGGGCCGTGGTGGGCACCATCAATGGCTACTGCTACACCCTGGGCCAGTTCGTGCTGGCGGCCGCGGCCTTCGGGCTCCCGCGCTGGCGGCAGCTCCAGCTCGCCGTGTCCCTGCCCTTCTTCGTCTTCTTCTTCTACTCCTGGTACCGGACCCCAGTGTCCACTCCCAGTGTCCATCCCTTGTGTCCACCCCTTGTGTCCATCCCTGGTGTTCACCCCAGTGTCCATCCCTGGTGTCCATCCCCAGTGTCCACCCCCATTGTCCATCCCCAATGTCTACCCCAGTGTCCACCACTGGTGCCCGCCCCTGGTGTCCATCCCCGGTGTCCATCCCTGGTGTCCATCCCTAGTGCCCATCCCTGGTGTCCATCCCTGGTGTCCATCCCCCGTGTCCATCACCAATGTCCATCCCCAGTGTCCAGCCCTGGTGTCCATCCCTGGTGTCCATCCCTGGTGTCCATCCCCAGTGTCCATCCCCAGTGTCCAGCCCTGGTGTCCATCCCCGGTGTCCATCCCCAGTGTCCATCCCCGGTGTCCATCCCCAGTGTCCATCCTCGGTGTCCATCCCTGGTGTCCATCCCTGATGTCCATCCCCAGTGTCCATCCTAGTGTCCACCTCCAGTGTCCATCCCCAGTGTCCATCCCCAGTGTCCAGCCCTGGTGTCCATCCCCGGTGTCCATTCCTGGTGTCCATCCCCGGTGTCCATCCCCAATGTCCATCCCCAGTGTCCATCCCCAGTGTCCATCACCAATGTCCATCCCCAGTGTCCAGCCCTGGTGTCCATCCCCAGTGTCCATCCCCAGTGTCCATCCCCAGTGTCCATCCCCAGTGTCCAGCCCTGGTGTCCATCCCCGGTGTCCATCCCCGGTGTCCATCCCCAGTGTCCATCCTCGGTGTCCAGCCCTGGTGTCCATCCCCAGTGTCCATCCCCGGTGTCCATCCCCAGTGTCCATCCCGTGTCCATCCCGTGTCCATCCCCGGTGTCCATCCCGTGTCCATCCCCGGTGTCCATCCCCAGTGTCCATCCCGGGTCCATCCCCGGTGTCCATCCCCGGTGTCCATCCCCAGTGTCCATCCCCGGTGTCCATCCCCGGTGTCCATCCCCAGTGTCCAGCCCCGGTGTCCATCCCTGGTGTCCATCCCTAGTGCCCATCCCCGGTGTCCATCCCCAGTGTCCATCCCCGGTGTCCATCCCCGGTGTCCATCCCCAGTGTCCAGCCCCGGTGTCCATCCCGTGTCCATCCCCGGTGTCCACCTCCAGTGTCCGTCCCCATGGCCCACCCCGGTGTCCATCCCCAGTGTCCATCCCTGGTGTCCATCCCCCGTGTCCATCACCAATGTCCATCCCCAGTGTCCAGCCCTGGTGTCCATCCCCAGTGTCCATCCCCAGTGTCCATCCCCGGTGTCCATCCCCAGTGTCCATCCCCAGTGTCCATCCCGTGTCCATCCCCGGTGTCCATCCCCGGTGTCCATCCCCGGTGTCCGTCCCCATGGCCCACCCCGGTGTCCCCCCAGGCTCTACGTGGAGTCGGCGCGCTGGCAGGTGACCTCGGGCCGGCCCGACCTGGCCCTGCGGGGGCTCCGCAAGGTCGCCAGGGTGAACGGCCGCAAGGAGGAGGGGGACAAGCTCAGCGAGGAGGTGGGGAGGGGGCTGGGGGGCGCCCAGATCCCTCTGAGCCCCCGAATCCCCTTGGTCTGACCCTAAATCCCCCCCACAGTTCGATGGTACCTCCCGCTCCGTCCCCGATCCACCCGGATCCCGGGGGATCCCCCAAATCCCCCCTGATCTCCCATGGACCCCCCCATTCCCTCTCTCGTCGACCCCAAACCCCCCCAGACCCCTCAGATCCCCCCCCAGACCCCTCAGATCCCTGCTGGGTCCCTCCAATCCCACCCCAGACCCCTCCAGTTCACCCGGATCCCCCCTTAGACCCCTTGGATCTCCCCCAAATAAATCCCTTGGATCCCCCCCAAACTCCTCCATTCCCCCACCAAACTCCTTGGAACCCCCCCAGACCCCCCAGATCCCTCCCAAATCCCTCCGATCCCACCCCAGACCCCTCCAGAGCACCCAGATCCCCCTTAGACCCCTTGGATTCCCCCAGACTCCTTGGATCTCCCCCCAGACCCCTCAGATCCCTCCTGGGTCCCTCTGATCCCACCCCAGACCCTTCCAGATCACTCGGATTCCTCCAGACCCCCGGATCCCCCTCCCCATCCCCCTGGGAGCCCTCCCCGGGGCAGATCCTGCAGACCTTGGGGTAGATCCTGCGGCACCTCCTGGGGTAGATCCTGGGGCAGATCCCGGGGCAGATCCTGGGGCAGATCCTGCGGATATTGGGGCAGATCCTGGGGCAAATCCCACAGATCCTGGGGCAGATCCTGGAGCAGATCCTGCAGACCTTGGGGCAGATCATGGGGCAGATCCTGTGGATTTTGGGGCAGATCCCGGGGCAGATCCCAGGGCAAATCCCAGGGCAGATCCTGCAGATCCCTGTGGATCCTGGGGCAGATCCTGGGGCAGATTCTGGAGCAGATCCTGCAGACCTTGGGGCAGATCCCAGGGCAGATCCCAGGGCAGACCCCGGGGCAGATCCCGGGGCAGATCCCAGGGCAAATCTCGGGGCAGATCCTGCAGATCCCTGTGGATCCCGGGGCAGATCCTGGGGCAGATCCCGGTGGATCCCGCGCATCCCGGGGCAGATCCTGCAGCACATTCCACAGCAGATCCTACAGATCCCGGGGCAGATCCCACAGATCCTGGGGCAGATCCCGGGGCAGATCCCGGGGCAGATCCTGCAGATCCCTGTGGTTCCCGGGGCAGATCCTGGGGCAGATCCCACAGATCCTGGGGCAGATCCCGGGGCAGATCCCGGGGCAGATCCTGCAGATCCCTGTGGTTCCCGGGGCAGATCCCGGGGCAGATCCCGCAGATCCTGGGGCAGATCCCGGGGCAGATGCCAGGTTCTCTCCCCGCAGGCGCTGCGGGCTCTGGTGCGCCCGGAGCCGCCGTTACCGGGCGGGGCCGTGGCCGCGCTCGTCCGGACCCCCGGCATGAGGACGGTGTCGTGCGGGGTCTCCTTCGTCTGGTGAGTCCCGGAAAAAAAACATTTATTTTTTTGGGGTAAAAAAACACTATTTGGGGAAAAAAAACCAATTTGGGGGGAAAAAAAACACATTGTGGGGAAGTAACTAATCGGGTTTTGGGCAAAAATCCCTGATTTTGGGTGCAAAGAAACAGATTTTGAGGGGAAAACGTCCTCCCATCTTTTGGGGCAAATCTCAATTTTTTGGGGGAAATTCCCTGACTTGTTGGGGAAAAAAAAAATCTTTTTTGGGAAAAAAACACCTATGGGGAAAAAAACACCTATGGGGAAAAAAATCCCCACCTTTATTGGGAAAACAACCTCACCTTTTGGGCAAGAAACACCTTTGGGGGACACAGCCCACTTTTTTGGGGAAAACAAATTTTGGGGTAAATTTCCCTGTATTTTTGGGAAAAATTCAGACTTTTTGGGTCAAACGTTTGGGGCAAAAAAATCATCCCTTGGGACCAAGTCCCACTTTGGGGTAAACCTCAATCTTTTGGGACAACCATCATTTTTTGGGACAACCTCCATCTTTTGGGACAACCTCCATCTTTTGAGATCACCTCAATCTTTATGGCAAACCTCAATTTTTTGGGACAATCTCCACCTTTTTTGGGACAACCTCCGTCTTTTGGGGCAATCTCCGTCTTTCCAGTCCCAACCACTCAATTTTGTGTGGTTTTGGTGCTGAATTTCTGGATTTTGGTGCAGGTTCTCCACCAGCTTCGCCTACTACGGGCTGGCCATGGACCTGCAGGGCTTCGGCTTCAACGTGTACCTGAGCCAGCTGGTGTTCGGCGCCGTGGACATCCCGGCCAAGCTCCTCTCCGTGCTGGTCATCTCCTGCCTGGGCCGGCGCCTGGCCCAGGGCGGCTCCCTGGCGCTCGCCGGGCTCTGCATCCTGGCCAACATCTTCGTGCCCGGCGGTGGGAACGGCCGGAGGGACGGACAGAGGGACAACGGGGAGGGACAGTGGGGTGGAGAACAATGGGATGGAGAAGAACGGGGTGGTGGAGAATGGGATGGAGGAGAATGGGATGGAGGAGAATGGGATGGAGGAGAAGGGGATGGAGAACAATGGAATTGAGGAGAAGGGGATGGAGGAATGGAGGATGGAGGGATGAAGAACAATGAGTTGGAGAACAATGGGATGGAGAACAATGGGATGAAAGATGGAGGAGGGAGGGAGGGAGGGAGGGAGGGAGGGAGAAGAATGGGTTGGAGGACAATGGGATGGGGAACAATGGGTTGGACAAGAATGGGATGGAGGACAATGGGTTGGAGCACAATGGGATGGAGAATAATGGGTTGGAAGACTATGCAATGGAGGAGAATGGGATGGAGAACAATGGGACAAAAGGATGATGAAGGACCATCAGTGGGATGAAGGCTCATTGAAGAATGGCCATTGGAGGGTTGAGAGGTCGTCAGGGGGGGCAGGGTGACCATAGGGTGAAGGATGACCGCTGGGTGGACACTGAGGAGCCGTGGGTGGTGTGTCCCCAGAGCTGCCCACGCTGCGCATGGCCTTCGCCGTGGTGGGCAAGGGCGCCTTGGCCGCCTCCTTCAACTGCGCCTACATCTTCAGCGGGGAGCTCTTCCCCACCGTCATCAGGTGGGTGGGGTCACCCCAGCCCCGCCCCCACCCAGCCAGTCACTGACCATGTGCCAACCCCACCTTCCATCAACCCGACCCTCCATGAACCCAACCTAGTCATCAACCCAACCACTCATTAACCCAAACACCCATCAACCCAACCATTGACCGCACCATCAATCATCCATCCATCCATCCATCCATCCATCATCCATCCATCCATCCATCATCTATCCGTCCACCATCCATCCATCATCCATCCATCCATCCATCATCCATCCATCCATCCATCCATCCATCATCCATCCATCATCCATCCATCCATCATCCATCCATCCATCCATCCATCCATCCATCATCCATCCATCATCCATCCATCCATCCATCATCCATCCACCCACCCATCCATCCATCCATCCATCCCTGTGTCCATCCCTGTGTCCGTCTGTCCGTCCCACCGCAGGCAGACGGGGATGGGCCTGGGTGGCACCATGGCGCGCGTGGGCAGCATGGTGGCCCCCCTGGTGCGGATGTTGGCCGACGTGACCCCGGTGCTGCCCTTGGTCATCTACGGCGCCGCGCCCATCGTGTCGGCCATCGCCACCTGCTTCCTGCCCGAGACCCGCAACGCGCCCCTGCCCGAGACCGTCAAGGACGTGGAGAGGAGGTGAGGACACCCCAAAACCCCCTGAGACCCCCGGAGACCCCAAACCGCCCCCCGAGACCCCCAAACCTTCCATGGGGACAGCGTCCCTGTTCTGGGGTGGGGTTGGTTCTTGGAGGAACCCAGGAGGTTTGGGGACGAGAAGGGATGGAGAATCTTTGGGTTGGGGGGGAGGTTTGGGTTGGGATGAAGGTTTGGGGTTGGAATGAAGATTTTGAGGTTGAAAAGGGATGAAAGTTTGGGGTTGGGTTCAAGGTTTTGGGCTTGGGTTGGGATGGAGGTTTTGGGATTAGGATGAAGGTTTGGGGTTGGGATGGAGGTTTTGGGATTGGGATGATGGTTTTGGGTTGGGATGAAGGTTTTGAGGTTGAAAAGGGGTGAAGGTTTGGGGTCGATTTGGAGGTTTTGGGATTGGTTTGGAAGTTTGGGTTTGAGATGGAGGTTTTGGGGTTGGGATGAAGATTTGGGGGTTGGGTTGGAAATTTTGGGGTTGGGATGAAGGTTTTGGGTTTGGGATGGAAGTTCGGGTTTGGGATGGAAGTTTTGGTGTCAGGAAGTGTTGACGCTTTCATCAAGACCTGAACATTTTGAGGAGAACGCTGAAGTTTTTGGGAAAGGTTGAAAATTCTGGGACCGGGGAGGACGAAAATTTGGGGAATTTTGGGGATTTTTGGGAGCTTTTGGGGTCCCTCCAGGGCGGGTCACCTCGATGACGACGACGTCGCCGTCCCCCTGAGCAGCACCAGCACCAAGGACGGCGCCTGAGGGGGGGTTTGGGACCCCCGGGGGGATTTTGGGGGCCGGGACCCCCCTGGGGTCCCCCCAGCCCCTCCCCCACCCCGGGTTATTTATTCAATCCCAATAAAATCTCGTGGGAATTTCGGGAATTTTGGGAATTTCGGGACTTGGCTCCGCCCACAGCCGTTGTGGGAGGGGCCTGAGGGATTTGGGGGCGTCCCCACCCCCCAAAGGGGGCTCAGACATCAGGGACCCCCCCCCGGAGCTCGTTAACGAGCGTTAATTGGAATTAACGTTAATTGGAGCTCGGCGGCCTTTGCCCCAGTTCCGGAGATTTGGCTGCGAAATAAATCTGGGAATTAATTCGCGTTTCCAGGCAGGGGAAAAAACCCAAACGGGGCAGATTTAACCCCAAAAAAGGGCAGAACAACCTCAGGAGAAACCCCTTGGAAAAATCACACCCCAATCCCAAAATTGGGATTTTTCACCCTAAAAAAAGGGCAGAACAACCTCAGGAGAAATCGCACCTCAATCCCAAAACTGGGGTTTTTCACCCCATAATAAAAGGGCAGCACAACCTCAGGAGAAACCCTTTGGACAAACCACATCCCAAACCCAAACCTGGGACTTTTAACCCCAAAAAAGGGCAGAACAATCTCAGGAGAAACCCCGTGGACAAACCACATCCCAAACCCAAAATTGGGATTTTTCACCCCAAAACCCAGGCAGCACCACCTCAATCTCAGCCCTCAGAGAAACCACAATCCCAGCCACCCAAATTTGGCTTTTTCACCCCAAATCCAGGCACGCACCGACCCCCAAATCCTCCACTTTTACCCCAAATCCACAATGTGCCCTCAAATCCCATTTTTGCTTCAAGATCGCCAATTTTTTTGCCCCCAAATCCCCATTTTCCCCCCCAAATCCCACCTTTTCCCCCCAAATTTCATTTTTGCCCCAATCCCTCCCTTTTTTGGCCCAAAAAACCCCACTCACTCCATTTTTTAGCTGTTTTTATTACGAAAAATGAGCATTTGGAGCCATTTGGAGCCGTTTTGGTGTCGTTTCGCTCGTTCCCGGCTAAGACACGACCGTGAAGCTTCGCCCAGGGCAGTTTTGGGGTGAATCCCCCCGGTTTTGGGACATTTCCGTGTCCCCACCCCCGGCAGGGCACCAAAAAGGGGGAAAATTTCCCATTTTGGCCCAAAACGCCGTCAATTCCCCCCAAAATCGCGCTCGGGACGGGGAGGAGAGAAACCACCGGGATGGGGCCTCGGGGCCGGAATTTCGGGGGGAATTTCAGGGATTTGGGGCAATCTGGGGAGAATTTTCAATCATTTTTGGGGTTATTTAGGCCAGTTTTGGGGTATTTCGGTCATTTTTCAGTAATTTCCAAGATTTTTTGGGGTTATTTTGGTCAGTTTGGAGTTTTATTTCAGGATATTTTGGGTTTTAAAAATAATTTTTTGGGGATTCATCATCACTTTGGGGTTATTTAATAATTTTGGGGTTATTTGGGTTATTTTGGGGCTGTTTGGGTAATTTTGGGGGTATTTTGGTCAAGTTTGGGGCTATTGGAGTCACTTGGGGTTATTTTGGGGGTATTTCAGTGCTTTCAGGGCTCTTTTGGTCTCTTTTTTTGGTTTTTTTTGTACAGTTTTGGATTCCTTCAGTCATTTTGGGGCTATTTGGGGGCTATTTGGTCAATTTTGGGGCTATTCCAACAGAATTTCAGTAAATTTGGGGCTACTTTGGTCATTTTGGGGCTATTTTGGTCAAACTTGGGGCTGTTTCAGTAATTTTGGGATTATTTTATTTGGTGCATTATTTTGGTCATTTTTGGGGGGTTATTTTGCCCATTTTTGGAGTTATTTTGCCCATCTTTTTGGGATTATTTTTGCCATTTTTTGGGGGTTATTTTGGCCGTTTTTTTGGGGGCCTTTTTTCCCATTTTTGGGGATTATTTTGGCCATTTTTGGGGGGTTATTTCTTCCATTTTTGGGCTATTTTGCCCATTTTTTTGGGGGTTATTTTGCCTATTTTTTGGGGGTTATTTTGCCCATTTTTTGGGGGTTATTTTCGCCATTTTTTGGGTTATTTTGCCCATTTTTTGGGATTATTTTCCCCATTTTTTTGGGTTATTTTGGCCGTTTTTGGGGCCCATCCCGGGGGCTCCTCTCGGGGGGTCCAGGGGGGTTTGGGGGTGCAGGGGGGGAGGGGCACTCGGAGGTAGGTGCTTTAAAGTTCATTTATTTTTGTGGTTTTTTAGAAAAACAGGCACATTCAGTCCACGGGACCCGGGGAGGAGAAAATCTGGGGGGAATTTGGGGAATTTTGGGGGTTCCCACAGCCCCAAACCCCTCCCCTGCCCCCCAGCGGCGTTTTGGGGCCAAAAGGGGCTTTTTGCACCCCAAAATTTGGGGGTTTTGCCCCATTTTGTGGCAATGGGGGGGAATCCCCAAATGCAGGGATTCTGCCCCATTTTGGGGTGAGGGAGGGGTAAGGCCTGGTGGGGGTGGGGGAGGGGCCGGGAGGATCCTGGGGGGGGGGGGGAATAAAAATGGGGGAAAACGGAATAAAAATCAAAGTGGGAAAAACCCCTCAAAAATGGGAAAAAAAAGTCCCAAAATTCCCAAAAATAAAAGGGGGAAAAAGGAAATTTGGGGGACGGGGGTGAATTTTGGGGTGAAATCCTGGGAATTGGGGAGGAAGGGATGAAAATCACCCCAAAAAATGTCAGGAGGGGAAAAAAGGAACAAAAATTGGGGAAAAAAGGAGGAAAATTGGGAATAAAGGACAAAAAATTGGGGAAAAAAGGACCCAAAATTGGGAAAAGGGAGGAAAAAAAAGTGGAATGAAGGGAATGGAAGATTTTTTTAAAAAAAGATGGAAACAGGTGGAAAAAAGAAGGGAAAAAAGGGAATGAGAGGATAAAAAAAAAGAAAATAAAAAAAAGGGAAATAAAAGAAAAAGGACCCTCAAAAAAAGAGAAAAACAAGGAGGAAAAAGGGGGAAAAAGACAAAAAAAGGGGAAAAAACCCAAAAAAAAAAAAAAAGGGAAAAAAGGAGAAAAGGCCCTCAAAAAAAGGGGAAAAGGACCCAAAAAAGGGGGAAACCCCCCCCCAAAAAAGAGGAAAAACAAACAAAAAAAAAGGAATAAAAGGGGAAAAATATACCCAAAAAAGGGGAAAAGGACCCAAAAAAAAAAAAAAAAAGGGAAATAAAAGGCCCCGAAGCCGAGGGGGTGAGGATGAGGAGGGACGGGGGTGGGGGTGGGGGTGAGGATGGGGAGGAAGAGCAGGATCAGGAGCTGTTCTGGTTCTGGTAAATCGACGCCTTCTCCTTGAGCAGGTCCAGGCAGAGGTGGCAGCTCCAGCTCCCTGCAGAAAGAGTTAATTAACCCCTTAATTAACCCCTTAATTAGCCCGTTAATAATCAGTTAATTAAGCAATTAATTAATCATGGGGGTTAATGAGAGAGGAGGGGATGGGGAAGAAGAGAGAGGAGGAAAAGGAGGAAAAAGAGAGGAAGAGGAGGAGGAGGGAGGAAGAGAATGAAGGAGGGAGGAAGAGGAGGAGGAAGAGGAGGAATGAGGGAGGAAGAGGAGAGAAAAGGAAGGGAGGAAGAGGATGAAGAGGAAGAGGAAGAGGAGGAAGAAGAGAACAAAAAGGAAGAGGGAGAAGAAAGAAAGGAGGAGGAAACGGAGAATGAAGGAAGAGGAAGCAGAGGAAGAAAAAGAGGAAGAGGAGGGAAGAAAAGGAGGAGGAAGAGGAGGAGGAGGAGGAAGAGGAAGATTTGGGACAATTAAACCCCTCCCCACATCCCAGCAGGAAACCCAGGAAGAACCCGGAGGGATGGGGGATCCCAGGGGAGGTTTTGGGGTGGAATCCTGAGGGATTGGGAACCCCAGGGTGGGGCTTGGGGTGGGATCCCAAATCCCAGGGGATCAGGAATTTCAGGGGAGATTTTGGGGTGGGATCCCAAATCCCAGGGGATCAGGAATTTCAGGGGAGATTTTGGGGTGGGATCCCAAATCCCAGGGGATCAGGAATTTCAGGGCAGATTTTGGGGTGGAGTCCCAGGGGATCAGGAATTTCGGGGCAGATTTTGGGGTGGGATCCCAAACCCCAGGGGATCAGGAATTTCAGGGGAGATTTTGGGGCAGATCTCAGGGGATGGGGAGTCCCAGGGGAGGTTTTGGGGTGCAATCCCGGGTGACAGGAACCCCACGGGAGCAGCACTCACCCTCGGGGGGCTCGGCCATGGGCGGGGTCAGGCAGTACATGTGGTACCCACGGTCGCAGTCGTCACAGAACAGCAGCTGGTCCTGCCCCGGGACATCCCCGTCACTTCTGGGCCATTCCCAGGTGCATTTTGGGCACTCCCAGATGGTTTTTGGGCACTCCCAGATGGTTTTGGGCACTCCCAGATGGTTTTGGGCACTCCCAGATGGTTTTTGGCCATTCCCAGCTGGGTTTTGGGCACTCCCAGATGGTTTTTGGGCCATTCCCAGGTGCGTTCTGGGCACTCCCAGATGGTTTCTGGGCCATTCCCAGGTGCGTTCTGGGCACTCCCAGATGGTTTTTGGCCATTCCCAAGTGATTTTTTGGCACCCCTAGGTGATTTTTGGACCATTCCCAGATGATTTCTGGGCGCCCCCAGCTGGTTTTTGGGCTGTTCCCAGAGGTTTTTTGTCTCCCCCAGGTGATTTTTGTCCCCCCCCAGGTGTCTTTTGGCTCCCCCAGGTGGTTTTTGGGTACTCCAAGATGATTTTTGTCCCCCCCCAGGTGACTTTGGACCATTCCCATGTGTTTTTTGGGCACTTCCAGGTGCTTAGGGCACTCCCAGGTAACTTTGGGCCATTCCTAGATGACTTTGGGCCATTCCCAGGTGACTTTTGGCCATTCTCGGGTGATTTTTTGGCACTTTTTGGGTGATTTTTGGGCCGCTCCCAGGTGTTTTTGTCACTCACGTCGTTCTCGGAGGTGCCGCAGATGTTGCAGCACTTGCACTCGATGCACTGCCAGCGGTACGTCTTCACTGCAGCCATCATCACCGGGGTGAACTGCAGGCACGAGGGGTGCCCTGGGGACACAGGGGACATTGGGGACATCCAGGGGGATTGGGGACACAGGGGACATTGGGGACATCCAGGGGGATTGGGGACACAGGGGACATTGGGGACACTGGGGACATTGGGGACAGGTACGTGTTCACTGCAGCCATCATCACCGGGGTGAACTGCAGGCACGAGGGGTGCCCTGGGGACACAGGGGACATTGGGGACACTGGGGACATCAGGGGGATTGGGGACATTGGGGACACTGGGGACAGCAGGGGGACATCGGGGGCATTGGGGACAGATGGAAACCCTCGGATCTCTGACCCCAAATCTCCTTTCCCAGCCCCATCCCAGAGGGAAACCCTCGGACCTCAGACCCCGAATGCCCCCAGCCCCATTTTAGAAGGAAACCCTCAGAGCCCAAACGCCCCCAGCCCCATTTCAGAAGGGAACCCCCAGACCCCAAACTCCCCCAGCCCCATTTCAGAAGGAAACCCTCAGCCCCCAAACTCCCCCAGCCCCATTTCAGAAGGAAACCCCCAGACCCCAAACTCCCCCAGCCCCATTTCAGAAGGAAACCCCCAGCCCCCAAACTCCCCCAGCCCCATTTCAGAAGGGAACCCCCAGCCCCCAAACGCCCCCAGCCCCATTTCAGAAGGAAGCCCCCAGCCCCAGCCCCAGCAGCGCCGTTGCCTGACCGGAGCGGCCGCAGTCGGAGCAGGACACGAGCTCCTCGGGCTGCCCCGTCTTCTTGTTGATCTTGGAGTCGCCCAGGCAGAAATCGCAGTAATTGTTGGGGAGGGCCAGCCCGTCCGGGCCCTTCTTGGCTGGAGAGGGGACAGGGACAGGGATTGGGGAACGGGGATTGGAGATTGGGATTGGGAACAGGGATCGGGGATTGGGAACAGGGATTAACGATCAGGGAGCAGGGACAGGGATTGGGGAACAGGGATTGGAGATTGGGATTGGGAACAGGGATCGGGGATTGGGAACAGGGATTAACGATCAGAGAGCAGGGACAGGGATTGGGATTGGGGAACAGGGATTGGAGATTGGGATTGGGGACAGGGATCGGGGATTGGGGATGAGGGAACAGGGACAGGGATTAGGGATGAGGGATTAGGGACAAGTATCAGGGATAAGGAATCAGGGACAGGATTAGGGACAGAGATTAGGGATCAGGAATCAAGGATAAGGGATCAGGGATCGGGGACCAGGGACAGGGATCAAGGGACCAAGGATTAGGGATCAGGGCCAGGGATAAGGAATCAGGGCCAGGGATTATGGATTGGGGATCAGAAATTAGGGATCAGGGACAAGGACCGGGGACAGGAATCGAATCAGGGACCACGAATTAGAGACAGGGATCAGGGACAGGGTGAGGGATGGGGAATCAAGGATCAAGGACAGGGACCAGGGATTAGGGATCAGGAACCAGGGAGAGGAATCAGGGATTAGGGACAGGGATTAGGGACCAGGAATTAGGGATCAGGGATTGGGAACAGGGATCAGGTATCAGGAATCAGGGACGGATATCAGGAATCGGGGATTAGGGATGAGAAATCAGGAATCAGGATCAAGGATCAGGGATCAGGATTAGGGACAGGAGTCGAGGATCAGGAATCAGGATCAGGAATCAGGCACAGAATTCCCCCCCAGAACCACTCCCAACTCCTCGGCCGTGTCACCGCCCGATCCCAGGGGGATTTTTGGGCAATTTTGGGGGGGGGATTTTGGGGCGATTTTGGTGTTTTCTCACATTTCTGCTCCTCGGGGCGCGGGGCCACGGGCGTGGGCGGCTGCGAGTCGTCCTTGTCGTCGCCCTCCTCCTCGGCCAGGTGCGAGTGCGCGTAGTGGTAGCTGAGCCCGGGCCGGTTCTTGTAGCGCTTCCCGCAGACTGAAACAACCGGGGAAATTGGGAAAAATTGGGGAAAATCCGGGAAAATCCAGGGAAAAATCCGGGAAAAATCCCGGGAAAATTACGGGAAAAATTCCGGGAAAATTTGGGAAAATCCCAGGAGAATCCGGGGAGAATCACGGTCAGGGACGGGCATCCGGGATTTCGGTGCGAACTGCGGAATTTGGGGTGGGAACTCTGAGATTTGGGCTAAAAACTCCGGAATTGGGGTGGAAACCCTGAGATTTGGGTGCAAGCTGCAGAATTTGGGGTGCAAACTCCGGGATTGGGGTGGAAACTCCAGGATTGGGGTGCAAACTCCGGAATCTGGGGTGGAAACTCTGGGACTGGGGCAGAAAGTCTGGAATTTGGGTCCAGACTCTGGGATTGGAGTGGAAATTCTGGGATTTGGGTGCAAACTGCAGAATTTGGGGTGGAAACTCCGGGATTTGGGTGCAAGCTCCAGAACTGGGGTGGAAATCCCAGGATTTGGGCGCAAACCCCAGAACTGGGGCAGAAACTCCGGGATTTGGGTGCAAACTCTGGGATTTGGGTACAAACTCCAGAATTTTGGGTGCAAACTCCAGAATTGGGGAGGAAACTCTGGGATTTGGTTACAAACTCCAGGATTTGGGCACAAACCCCAGAATCTGGGTACGAACTCCAGGATTTGGGCCCAAACCCCAGGATTTGATTACAAACCCCAGAATTTCGGCACAAACTCCAGAATTTGGGTGCAAACCCCAGGATTTGGGTACAAACTGCAGAATTTTGGGTACAAACCCCAGGATTTGGGTACAAACCCCAGGATTTGGGTACAAACTGCAGAATTTTGGGTACAAACCCCAGGATTTGGGGTACAAACCCCAGGATTTGGGTACAAACCCCAGGATTTGGGTACAAACCCCAGAATTTTGGGTACAAACCCCAGGATTTGGGTACAAACTGCAGAATTTTGGGTACAAACCCCAGGATTTGGGTACAAACTGCAGAATTTTGGGTACAAACCCCAGGATTTGGGTACAAACTGGAGAATTTTGGGTACAAACCCCAGGATTTGGGGTGCAAACCCCAGGATTTGGGTACAAACTGGAGAATTTTGGGTACAAACCCCAGGATTTGGGGTACAAACCCCAGGATTTGGGTACAAACCCCAGGATTTGGGGTGCAAACCCCAGGATTTGGGTACAAACTGGAGAATTTTGGGTACAAACCCCAGGATTTGGGGTACAAACCCCAGGATTTGGGTACAAACCCCAGGATTTGGGGTGCAAACCCCAGGATTTGGGTACAAACTGGAGAATTTTGGGTACAAACTGGAGAATTTTGGGTACAAACCCCAGGATTTGGGCCCAAACTCCGGGATCTGGGCACACACTCCGTGTTTTTCCCATCGCTGGCTCCACAGGGGGGTTTGATTTAATAAATTTTTGTTTTCCTGCCCCGTTCCCTGCTGGAGAAGGGTCAGGGGGCTCTGACGTCGCTGCCGTGGCCTTCGGCCTCTCCCTCCTCCCTCCTCCTCCCCTCCCCGGGGCTCCACACGGGAATCTGGGATTTGTTTTGGGGGCAGGGAGTGGAAAAAAAAAAAGGGGGGAAAAAAAGGAGGAAAAGCAGGAAAAAGGAGCAGAGAGAGAGAGCGGAACTACCTCGGTCGGGAGGTTTCAAGGAATGCTTTTGTTTGTAACTGTCTGAAACACAGAAAGAGAAGTCGTGAGAGGACACACGGACACGGACACACGGAAAACCGGGAAAAAAGGGCAGGAAGAACACAACCTCAGGGAGCCAGGGCCAGAGTTAGTGCTGGGAGTGGCAGGACAGCAGGAGGAAAGAGAGAAGAAGGAGCTGGCAAAGCTGCCCTGGCATCGCCCGTCCCGTTATTGCCTAAATTCGGGGACTGCGGGTGGAAGGGACGGAGCTTTATCCTGGTTTTATCCAGGTTTTAACCTGGTTTTATCCTGGTTTTAACCTGGTTTCATCCTGGTTTTTGTCCTGGTTTTAACCCTGGTTTTATCCAGGTTTTAACCTGGTTTCATCCTGGTTTTTGTCCTGGTTGTATCCTGGTTTTTATCCAGGTTTTATCCTGGTTTTATCCTGGTTTTAACCCTGGTTTTAACCCTGGTTTTAACCTTATTTTTGTCCTGGTTTTAATCCTGGTTTTATCCAGGTTTTAACCTGGTTTTCATCCTGATTTTATCCAGGTTTTTGTCCTGGTTTTATCCTGGTTTTGTCCAGGTTTTTGTCCTGGTTGTATCCTGGTTTTTATCCAGGTTTTATCCTGATTTTAACCTGGTTTTATCCTGGCTTTTATCCTGGCTTTTATCCTGGTTTTAATCCGGGTTGTATCCTGGGTTTTATCCTGGTTTCATCCTGGATTTATCCTGGTTTTGTCCTGGTTTTATCCAGGTTTTAACCCTGGTTATATCCTGTTTTTAATCCTGGTTTTATCCAGGTTTTAACCTAGTTTTATCCAGGTTTTTATCCTGGTTTTATCCAGGTTTTAACCCTGGTTATATCCTGGTTTTATCCAGATTTTTCTCCTGATTTTAACCTGTTTTTATCCTGCTTTTATCCCATTTTTAACCTGTTTTTAACCTGTTTTATCCTGGTTTTTGCATTCCCAGTATTCCCAATGGGACACCCCCACCCATCCCTGCCCTCCCTGGGGGTCTCCCCCCCCAGGACCCCCCAAACCCCCCCAGGACCCCCCCAACCCCCCCACACTCACTGTCACAGGCGTAGGGTTTGTCCCTGTCCTCCAGGATGGCAGCGTCCAGCTTCTTCCGAGCGCCCCCGACGCCTTTTCCCTGCAAAAAACCCAAAATTCGGGCAAAATCCGCGATGGGAGCAGGGCAGGGAGTGAGCCAACAGCGCCCCCTGGTGGGGAGGGCACGGAACGGCCAAAAATCCCCGGGAATTTGGGGAAAATGGGCAAAAATCCCCGGGAATTTGGGGAAAATGAGGTGGAAATCTCGGTTTTGGTGGGGTTTTGTTACAGGAATTGCCTGGGATTTTTGGGGATTGTGTGGGATTTTGGGGAATTGTCTGGGATTTTGGGGATTGTGTGGGATTTTTGGGGATTGTCTGGGATTTTTGGGGATTGTGTGGGATTTTTGGGAATTGTCTGGGATTTTGGGGGATTTTTGGGAATTTCCCACCTTGGCCTTGCCCTTCCCTCTCCTCTTGGGCGTGTCCTCCTCGTAATCCTCGTCGTCCAAATCGTCCAGGAAATCGTCGGGCTCCAGGATCCGCTGGGAGCGAGCACAGGGGTTACAGCAGGGGAAATGGGGAAAAATGGGGGGAAAACGGGGAAAAACGGGGAAAAAGTGGGAATAACTGAAAAAATGGGGAAAATGGGAAGACCAGGGAAAAACGGGGAAAATGGGAAGAAACTGAAAACATTGGAAAAATGAAAAGTGGGGAAACAGGAGGGGATGCAAGAGGGGCCACAGCTGGAATTCCCGTTATCCCCAATTCCTGGAGTTCCCAGTATCCCAAATTCCCAATTCCCACTGGGATTCCCATCTGAATTCTCGCTATCCCAAATTCCCAGTTCCCAGCTGGAATTCCTGGAGTTCCGGTATTCTGAGTTCCCAGTGTTCAGAATTCCTGGTCCCCCGTATCCTGAATTCCCAGAATTCCCAGTATCCAAAGTTCCCAATTCCCACTGGAACTCCCGTTGAAATTCCCAGCGTCCCGAGTTCCCCTCTGGAATTCCCATTCTCCCGAGTTCCCACTGGAATTTCCCAGCATCCCGAATTCCCGTTTCCCATTGGAATTCCTGGTATCCTGAGTTCCTGCTGGAATTCCCATTGGAATTCCCTGTATTCTGAATTCCCAGTGTCCCGAATTCCCAATTCCCAGTGGAATTCCCGGTGTCCCGAGCTCCTGCTGGAACCCCGAGTTCCCACTGGAATTCCCGGTATCCCAAATTCCCAATTCCCATTGGAATTCCCAGTATCCCGAGCTCCTGCTGGAACTCCCAGTATCCCGAATTCCCATTCTGAATTCCCATTGGAATTCCCGGTATCCCAAATTCCCGAGCTCCTGCTGGAATTCCCAGTATCCCGAGTTCCCATTTTGAATTCCCATTGGAATTCCCGCTGGAACTCCCAGTATCCCGAATTCCTGTCTGGAACTCCCGGTATCCCGAATTACCAATTCCCACTAGAATTCCCGTTATCCCGAGCTCCCATTGGAACTCCCGGTATCCCGAGTTCCTGGAATTCCTGGTATCCCGAATTCCCAGTCCCTGATATCCCAAATTCCCGCTGGAACTCCCAGTATCCCAAATTCCTGTCTGGAACTCCCGGTATCCCGAATTACCAATTCCCGCTAGAATTCCCGTTATCCCGAGCTCCCATTGGAACTCCCGGTATCCCGAGTTCCTGGAATTCCTGCTGTCCCGAATTCCCAGCGCCCGGTATCCCAAATTCCCGCCGGCATTCCCGGATTGCCGGGCTCCGGTGCCACCTTGCGCGCGCGGCTGTTGGTGACCGGGAACTCGCCCAGGCTGTCGTCGTCCATGCGCGGGTCGGGCAGGGAGCGCTTGTCCAGGGGATCCGTCCTGAGCAGCGCCTCCAGGCTGCTCCCGTCCTGCGCCAGCAACCCCTCCTTCTTCAGGGCCTGCTCCGTGTCTGAGAGGGAAAAAACAGCAGGAAAAATGGGGTAAAAACAGGGGAAAATGGGCAAAAATCCATGGGAAAATGGGGTAAAACAATGGGGTAAAACAATGGGAAAATGGGGATGAATGGCAGCGCCTCCAGGCTGCTCCCGTCCTGGGCCAGCAACCCTTCCTTCTTCAGGGCCTGCTCCGTGTCTGAGAGGGAAAAAACAGCAGGAAAAATGGGGTAAAAACAGGGGAAAATGGGAAAAATCCATGGGAAAATGGGGTAAAACAATGGGGTAAAACAATGGGAAAATGGGGATGAATGGCAGCGCCTCCAGGCTGCTCCTGTCCTGAGCCAGCAATCCCTCCTTCTTCAGGGCCTGCTCTGTGTCTGGGAACAGGGAAAAATGGGGTAAAAACAGGGGAAAATGGGACAAATCCATGGGAAAAAATCCGGGAGGAAATGGGGGGAAAATAACAGGGGAAATGGGGAGGAATGGCAGCGCCTCCAGGCTGCTCCCGTCCTGGGCCAGCAATCCCTCCTTCTTCAGGGCCTGCTCTGTGTCTGGGAACAGGGAAAAATGGGGTGAAAACAAGGGAAAATGGGAAAAAATCCGAAAAAATCCGAGGGAAAATTGGGCAAAAATCCGGGGAAAATAGGAGAAAACAACAGGGGAAAATGGGGATGAATGGCAGCGCCTCCAGGCTGCTCCTGTCCTGCGCCAGCAACCCCTCCTTCTTCAGGGCCTGCTCCGTGTCTGAGAGAGGGGAAAAATGGGCAAAAATCCCTGGGAAAAATGGGCAAAAACCCGTGGGGAAATGGGAAAAAAATCTAGGGGGAAATGGGGAAACAATGGGGGAAAACCCCAGAGAAAAATGGGGATAAACAGGAGAGCAGCCCCTCCTTCTTCAGAGCCTGCTCCGTGTCTGGGAGAGGAAAAATAACAGAAAAAACAGGGAAAAACAACGGGGGAAAATGGGGAAAAACTCAGAGAAAAGTGGGGAAAAACCCAGAGAAAAATGGGAAAAAACCCCAGAGAAAAATGGGGAAAAACAGCAGGGGGAAATGGAGAAAAACACAGAGAAAAATGGAGGAAAACCCAGAGAAAAATGGGGAAAAACCCAGAGGACAATGGGGATAAAACAATGGGGGAAAATGGGGATAAAACAATGGGGGGAAAATGGAGGAAAACCCAGAGAAAAATGGGGAAAACCCAGAGAAAAATGGGGGAAAACGGTGACAAAACAGGAAGAAGGAGGCTGGGTGAGGGACGCTGAGGGATCCAGGTGGAATTTTCAGGAGTTCAGCAGGAAATGAGGAATTACCAGGTTTGATGGAAGGGAAGGAGAGCCGCGGGTCCTCCGGGGGGTGCGCGCGCCGTTTCTTGCGCCAGCGCCGCGCCGGGTACGAGTAGAGCTGCCCTGCTGCCAAACCTGGGGAGAAACGCCAGGAAATCCCCCAAAATCCGGCCAGGGAGGGACAAAACCCCTGGGAATGACCCCAGGTTCTGATAAAACTCCCCAGACTCTCCCAAGGATGTGACAGTACAGCCCAAAGTGACCCCATCCCCTTCCCCTCCCTGCTGTTTTCCCTTTTCCCCACCATTTTCCTGCTGTTTTCCCAGGGTTTTCCCTTTTCCCCCATTGTTTTTTGCCTCCTGCCATTTTCCCGGTGTTTCCCTCTTATTTTCCCGGTGTTTCCCCATTATTCTCCCATGGTTTTCTCATTGTTTCCCATAATTTCCCTGTTGTTTCCCCGTCGTTCTCCCAGTGTTTTCCCACTGCTCTCCCCGTGTTTCCTCATCACTTCCCCACTGCTCTCCAACTATTTTCCATTATTTCCCCATTGTTTTCCATCATTTCCCCATTGTTTCTCCATTGTTCTCTCAGTGCTTTCCACCATTCTTCCATAATTTCCCTGTTGTTTCCCCATCATTTCCCTGTTGTTTCCCCATAGTTTTCCACCATTCTGCCATAACCTTCCCATTGTTCTCCATCATTTCCCAGTTGTTTCCCCATCATTTCCCTGTTCTTTCCCCATTGCTCTCCTGGTGTTTCTCCATTGTTTCCCATCATTCCCCTGCTGTTCCCCACCATTCCCCCATCACTTCCCCACTGCTCCCCATCGTTTCCCCATTGTTCTCCCACTGTTTCCCACCATTCTGACATTATTCCCCCATTGTTTCCCCCCTCGTTTTCCATAATTTCCGTGTTATTTCCCAATCATTTCCCTGCTGTTTCCCATCATTTCCCTGCTGTTTCCCATCATTTCCCTGCTGTTTCCCCACTGCTCTCCTGCTGTTCCCTATCGTTTCCCACCGTTACCTCCCCACCATTCCCAGCCTTTTCCCGGCGTGTTCCCGGTTCCGTACCGGGCCCGCGGTGCCGTTTCTCCATCCAGATGTAGCAGTTGCTCTGGGCCACGCCGGTCTGCGAGTCCAGGAAGGGCAGGCGCACGCTGCGCTCGGCGCAGAGCCGCGCGTTGTAGCTGTGGCACTGCTCCATGGCGTCCCGGTAGTACTGCTCGCCCAGCCTGGAACGGCACGGATTGGCACGGGGATTGGCACTGGGAATGGCAGGGATTGGCACGGGGATTGGCACTGGAATGGCACTGGGATTGGCACGGGGATTGGCACAGGGAATGGCACAGGGAATGGCAGGGATTGGCACTGGGAATGGCAGGATTGGCACTGGGATTGGCACAGGGAATGGGAAATCTCTCAGGGATGCCAGGGATACCAGGAGAATGTCAGAGATACAACTGCAGAGACTCAGGATAAAATCCTGGAGGAGATCAGGATAAACCTGGAAACCCTCAGGGATAAAACTGGAAACCCTGAGGGATAAACCTGGAAACCCTGAGGGATAAACCTGGAAACCCTCTGGAATAAACCTGGAAACCCTGAGGGATAAACCTGGAAACCCTCAGGAATAAACCTGGAAATCCTGAGGGATAAACCTGGAAACCCTGAAGGATAAACCTGGAAATCCTGAGGGATGAACCTGGAAACCATCAGGGACAAAATCCTAGAAACACTCAGGGATAAACCTGGAAACTCTGAGGTATGAACCTGGAAACCATCAGGGATAAAATCCTGGAAACCCTGAGGAATAAACCTGGAAACCCTGAGGGATAAACCTGGAAACCATCAGGGATGAACCTGGAAACCATGAGGGATGAACATGGAAACCCTGAGGGATGAACCTGGAAACCCTCAGGAATAAACCTGGAAACCTGAGGGAAACACTCAGGGATAAACCTGGAAACTCTGACGTATGAACCTGGAAACCATCAGGCATAAAATCCTGGAAACCCTGAGGAATAAACCTGGAAACCCTGAGGGATAAACCTGGAAATCCTGAGGGATAAACCTGGAAACCATCAGGGATGAACCTGGAAACCATCAGGGATGAACATGGAAACCCTGAGGGATGAACATGGAAACTCTCAGGGATAAAATCCTAGAGAATATCAGGGATAAACCTGGAAATCCTGAGGGATAACCCTGGAAACCCTCAGGGATGAACCTGGAAAACATGAGGGATAAACCTGGAAATCCTGAGGGATAAAATCCTGCAGAATATCAGGGATAAAATCCTGAAGAATATCAGGGATAAAAGTGCCCAACTTCCCATTCCTTGGCTTCTCCAGGACACTCACAGGGGTGAAAAGAGAAGGGAAGAAAAGGAAGAGATGGAGCAAAAGGGACGGACAGGAAAATACAAAGATTCACAGGAAATACAGAGATTTAGAGAGAAATACAGCAATACACAGAGAAATACAGGGATTTAAAGAGAAATACAGGGAATTAGAAGAAAGTGCAGGAATAGACAGGGAAATGCAGGGATTTTGAGGGAGATACAAGGATTTTTGAGGGAAATACGAAGCTTTTGAGGGAAATACGAGGATTTTGAAGGAGATACGAGGATTCAGAGGGAAGTACAGGGAACGCTCCCCCTCAGCTCGGCCTCCACAGGACCCTCTGGCTGGGATGCACAGGGAAGTAGTGCAGGAATGAACAGGGATATTTAGGGATATTTAGAGATATTCGGGGATATTCAAGGATGGACAGGGAATCTCCAGGGATGCACAGGGATGTGTTGGGATGACTCCCCCGTCCTTGGCCTCTACAGGACGCTCGCACACGGAGTTCGGGGATCCATGAGGAAGCACAGGGAAGCACAGGGATACAATACAGGGAATTTTACAGAGAATTTTATAGGGAATTTTACAGGGATGAACCCCCCGGCTTTGCCCTCTCCAGGACCCTCTCAGGGCCACACCTGGGGGACCCCCCCGGACCCTCCCAGGCTCTCCCCCCTCAAGTCTCTGCGGCCCTCTCGGTGCTGAGGGGGATTTTGGGGTGTCCTTAACGCCCCCTCAGCAAAGTTCCCCGCGAACAATGCGCGCGTGCCGCTTCCCCCCTTCCCCCCTCCCCCGCCCACTTGGTCCCCGTCCGGCGCGCGGGCCCGAAGGGGGGGCCCCGCTTCCCGCGCCCGGCCGGGCCGCACCATTCCCGCGCCGCAGGGGGAGACCGGGGAGGTGGGGGGGACCCGCACTCACAGCTTGACCACATTCTGAACCACCGCCGCCATCTTGGCTCCGCCGCCGGGGCGCCGCGGGGCGCGTGCGCGGAGGGAGGGGCGGGAAGGGCGGGGAGAGGGAGGAGGAGGAGGAGAAGAGGAGAGGAGGAAGGAGAGGGATGGAGGGAGGAGGAGGAGGAGGAGCGGGGAGAGGGATGGGTGGAGAAAGAGGAGGCGGAGGAGAGGGAGGAGAGGGAGGGCCGGGGGAAGGGAGCGGGAGTCCTCCCGGCCGCTGGCGGCGCTGTGTGCAGCGCGCGTGCGCGGGGGGGGGGCAAAAAGGCGGGAAAAGGGGAGTGGGGGGGGGGGGACAAAGTCTGAGGGAAAAATGGCGGGAAAAGGATCAGAGCGGAAAAATGCACGGAAAAGGAGAAAATCCGGGAGAGAAGGATGGAGAAAGGTAATGGGGAGAAAGGGAGGGGCATGGGATGAAGGAGGGAGGCAGAGTGAGGGGGTATGGGGGAAAAATAAGGGAGATGGAGGGGGGACCCTGAGGGGGGAAATGGAGGGGGCAGAGTGAGGGCAAAAATGATGGGGAATGAGCGGCAAGGTGGGGGGAGAATGAGGGAAAAACTGGGAGATAACAAGGCAGGAGAGTGAGGGAGAAATGGACAGAAATTGAGGGAAAACGATGACAGAGGATGAGGGGGTTTATCCTGGAAAAAGGAGGACTGAGAGACCCCATTGCTCCCCCTGAAATTATGCTGGGGTTGTGAGATCCCCTTCTCCCGCTGCATAAACAAGAGGGAACAGCCTCGAGTTGGATCAGGGAAGATTTATTGAGGAAAATTCCTGGAAAGTGTTGTCCCACCCTGAGATGTGGAATTGCTGTCCTGGAATTATCCCAAAAAAAGCCTGGATGTGGCACATGGGGACCGTTCGGGGGTGACCAGGTTGGATTTGATGATCCCAAAGTTCTTTTTCCCACCTCAACCTTTCCATGGAAAGGGATGAGAAGATGGAGAATGGAAAGGGAAATGGGGAGGAAGGGGTGGAGGAGGTTTGGGGGATTAAAATGGAAAGGGGAGTGAGGGTTGGGAGGGAATTGAGGGATAAATTTGGGATGGGGGATAAACGAGGGCAGGAAAGGGTGAAATTAGGGGTAAGTGAGGATGAATCCCTCAGATCCCAAATCTCCCCAGATTCCTTATGTGTCTTCATCCCCAAAAATTCCTATTTTTGAGCTCTTTTCCCTTTTTATCAAACCTGATTAACCAAACATCCCCAAATTCATCCCCCGGGACAGAGGTCACCCACAGACCCATTTTTGAGCTTTTCTCCCTTTTTATCAACCTGAATTAACCAAATATCCCCAAATTCATCCCTCAGGACAGAGGTCACCCACAGACCCCATGGCGAGCGTGGTTTGGTGTCAAATTCCAGGTGAGTTCTGCATTTCCATAGTGAATTCCCTCACTTCCATGTGAATTCCTCATTTCCAGGGAAGTTCCTCACCTCCAGGTGAATTCTTCACTTCCAGGTGAGTTCCTCATTTTGAGGTGGATTCCTCATTTCACGTGAATTCCTCTTTTTTTTTTTCCTCCTTACTTCCACATCCCACCAGAGTTTTTTTTCCTGTTTGTTGAGAATTTGCCTTTTTTCCCCCCAAGGTCAAACCTTCCTCCCTCCTCCTCCTCCTCCTGCCGGTAATCCCGGCTGCCGCTGGCGTGGGCGGTGTTAATCCCCTGCCCGGAAATCCTGGGATAAATGAGGAAGTTGGGAGGGAGGCCTGTGCCCCTGCTGGGCTTAATTAATTAATTAATTAACGATCCCTGCCTCGATTGATTCCTCAATAAACTCCCCAGAAAGGGAGCGGGCAGCGGGCGCCTGAGTCATGGATGACTCAAATTCTTGGAACTGAGACTCGAATTCTTGGAATTGGAGTTATCAGCGAGTTTGGCAACAGTGCTTTGAATAATCATTAATTTGGGGAAGGGTTAATTAGGGAGAAGCGAAGGAGGCTCAGTCCTGCGGAAAGGGATCCCAAATGATTTATTCGTTAATTGAAAATTAATTAGGAATTTGGTGTTTTTGCAGGAGATGAGATTGGGGGAAAAATCCATTTCAGGGATAAAGTGATATTTGGGATAATTTCAGGGATTAATAACAATAATTTAGGGGATAATTTCAGGCTTTATAGCAGGAAGAGAGGAAGGAGGAGAGGGGGTGAGAAAAGCAAAATCACCTTTTTTTTAATGGTAAAAAGCCCCCAAATTTGGCAAATTAAAGGAGCTTTTCCAGGGACTGGAGCAGAGAGGGATGAGTGGGGGAAGAAAAAGGGGTGAACAAAGGTCCCAGATTAAAGCTGGAACACCCCAAAATTCAGCCCTGAGTTGTGTAAGGGGGAAAAACCTGGGTGAGAAAAGGGACAAAGCAGGAAAAAAAAGGGGATTTTGGCAGATTTTGGTTATTTCGAAACATCTCCGGCAGCGACGGTTTCGCAATTCCTGCGCCGAGGTGGGGCACAAACAGCTCCAACTTTAAATCACTGATTAAGGTGGAACCCAGGAAAATTGGGGTGAAATCCAGGAAAAAAAAAATCCATCCATGCTGTGCTGACCCGGCCCGTGTTGGAAAACCCCCAAAGCACAGAAAGCCGCCCAAAATGAGCCGTTCTGGGCCCCCTTCCCTTCAGGAGGGGACACAGAGCCACGTCCCCATCCCAATCTCTGGGCTTAATTAATCACAAACGTCCCTGGGGTTAATTAATCACAAACAAGGTTCTGAAACAGCTGGAATTGGTTTGGGAGGAAAAATTCCAAAATAAATAAAACGTGGACAGAGGGTGGGGCAGGAAAGAGTTTAGGGCAGGGAGGAGTTGGACTAAATAGACATTAAACCTGATTGAGCTTAATTAACCTCAGTTTGTTACTTCTTTTATGGGTTTATCCCCAAATTCTGGGCGTTTGCACCAAAAGTGCTTCGGGTTTAGCGGCGCAGAGAGGGAGGGGAAGGAAGAGGCGGGACAAGGGTTCGTTAACGAGAATCTAATGAGTCATTAGTCAGATAATCTAAATCAGACTGGTCAGGCAATGAGGAACAGCACCAGCGGGGTCAGGAGGGGCCCTGGGGGGGATCCCGGCTGGTTTTGGGCTCAAACTGCCCGAAATCGGTGAAAGGATGGGATGGTGACGGGAGCCCGGGCAAGGAGTCCCACCCTGTCCCCGTGGGGCACCAGCAGCGATTCCAGCGGGGTTTTTGTCCTTATTTTGGGACATTCCCCCAAAATCCAGCTGGAATTCCCAGCATTCAGCATTCCAGCTCCGCCCCCACCCACGCAACCCACGACGGATCCCTCGATTCCAGGATCCACCTGCAGCCCACGTGGGGATTTTTGGTTGTTTTTGCATCTCCTCGAGGATTTCCAGTGGCTGCCGTTCACCCCAGAGGGGCTTTTGGCCCCTCCACGGATTGAGTTCCTAAATCAGGAGCGCCTTGGGTATCCTGGCTCCTCACGGGGAGCTTTGGCTTCTCCACAGGGTGGAGATTTCCCCATCCGTGGGATTTTCTGAGGATTGCACGGAGCAGAAGTTGAGGTTCCGACAGTTCAGGAGGTTCAGAACAAACCCCGCTGTGCCCCCGAATCCTCCTGGCCGGAATCTTTGGGAATTCACCCCAAAACTGGGGATGACTTTGGGTCCCGACGGTTGCGTTTCCCGTGGTCAGGAGGAGGTCACTGAGGAGAGCTCTGAGGGTCTCTCTGCTTCTCCCCGAGGCTGAACCCTCACCTGCAGTGAGGAAAGGTGAGAATCCGAGCTGAATCTGAGATCCACATCTAAAACCACCCAAACTGCTCCATCCTCATCCTCAAAAAACACTCAAAATCCTCCCATCCTCAAAAGCACCCCAAATCCTCCATCCTCATCCTCAAAACACCCAAAATCCTCCATCCTCATCCTCACTGTCCATTTCCCCAGCTGGAATCTGAGATCCACATCTAAAACCACCCAAAATGCTCCATCCTCATCCTCAAAACCACACCCAAAATCCTCCATCCTCATCCTCAAAAACACCCAAAATCCTCCATCCTCATCCTCACTGTCCATTTCCCAGCTGGAATCTGAGATCCACATCCCAAAAACCACCCAAAATCTTCCATCCTCATCCTCAAAAGCACCCAAAATCCTCCTCCATCCTCATCCTCATTCTCACTGTCCATTTCCCAATGCCTTCTGAGATCCACTTCTGAAACCACCCAAAATCCAAGCTGGAATCTGCGACCCACGCCCCAAACCCTCCATCCTCATCATCCTCCTCAACATCCTGAGCTGGAATCTGAGATCCACACCCAAACCCTCCATCCTCATCATCCTCCTCAACATCCCAAGCTGGAATCTGAGATCCACACCCCAAACCCTCCATCCTCATCATCCTCCTCAACATCCCTGACCTGGAGTCTGCAATCCACACCCCAAACCCTCCATCCTCCTCCTCACCGTGCGCGTCCCTGGATCACGTCAGGATCTCGGGCCGGGCTGGCGGCGCCGCGCTCGGCCTGGTGCCTGTCCATGACCTGCAGCACGTCCTCCAGGATGGACGGCCCCAGGTCCACGTGCAGGGGACAGCAGCGAGCCGGCGTGCGACAGGAAGGGCTCGGCCTCGCCGTTGGCGGCCGCTCGGGGGACGCGGCGACGACGGTGATGGTGATGACGGCGACGCCGGCGACGCCGCGGCCTCGTCCAGGTGCAGCCGCGGCGGTTTTTCGGCGGCGCCTGCGCCGCGGGCAGGGTCAGGGCCTGGGCGGCGCCGAGCACGGGCAGCGAGATGGCGTTTTTGAGCAGCGGCGACGGCGCCGCGGCCTCGCCGCCCGACATGGTGGCCGTGCGCGAGAACCTCGAACGGCGCCGGCGCCGCCTCGCCGCGGTCGCCGGCGCCGCGCGGCAGCAGGTGGAACTTGCCCTGCAGGAAGGAGATGTCCCCGAAGGTGTCGCCCTGGCCGCCGCTGCCCACGTGGATGGTGTGGCGGAAGTCGCCCCAGCGGCGGGCTGATCATGTCCTGACGAGAGGATGTCCCGCAGCTTCTCCTTCTTGCCCTTGCGGCTGCCCCGCTTCAGGTAGATGGGCGCCTTGGCGGTCATGGCGGCTCAGGGGAGCCTGGGGAGGAACGGGGAGAGGAGGAACCTCAGCTCTGGCCCCTCAGAACCGAACCCCGGCTCTGCCCCCGGTGCCCAAACGATGGAATCCGGGCGCGGGGAAACGCAGGGTTTGGGGCTCAGGGAGGAGCCGTGCAGGGCAGCAGAGCAGAGTGCTGGAAAGAGGCGTTTTTAACCCAAAAGGGATTTTTCTCACCCTGATCCGCTCTCTGCCCGGCCCCGCCCCGCCCAGCTGAAGTGAAAACCAGAAATTTCGGAGATTGTGGGGCCACAAGGGAAGGAAGTCGGGGTTTCCCCTGTTTCACTCGTGAACTCTGAGCTCAGCTGAATCTGGGCTGGATTTTCCAGCTCTGGGGAGAAACGGGCGCAAAAATGGGAATTTTGGTGCATTAATGAATCCATCCCTCAGTGGGAGGGGAAAAAGGGATGGAACGAGTTTGGGGCCACCAGAAAAAGGGCTGGAATGAGCTTGGGGGCCACCAGAACTTTCCCTGTTTAAATCAGCAATGGGAAGTTCTGGAAGTTTTCACCCTTAGCACGAATTTTCAGGGGGAAAAAAAAATTCCACCCGTGCCTGGTTTTGTAACCAGCGAGGGCAGAGCAGCGAGAGGGATTTAGGGATTTAGGGACATTTAGGGACGCTGAGTGAGGGATTTGGGGATGCCCCGAGGGGCCTCTCCCGGCCGGAATTCGACCCAGAAAAATCCCGGCAGGATTTGTCCCCTAAAAAACACAACAACAAACAGCAGCAGCGATGGCCCGAGGGATGGAAAATCCCAATTCCCCCTTCACGGCTGCAAACCTCCCCCGATCCGCCTGTTCTCTGCTTCTGGGGAATATTCCTTCAGAATTCCCTGCTTTTGGGGAATATTCCCTCAGAATTCCTGTTTTTGGGGAATATTCCTTCAGAATTCTCTCTTTTTGGGGGATATTCTTCAGAATTCCTGCTTTTGGGGAATATTCCCTTATTATCCCATTTTTAGGGAATATTTCCTTATAATGCCCTGGTTTTAGGAATATTCCCCTTTTTATCCCATTTTTGGTAATATTCCCTTATAATTCCCTGGTTTTGGGAATATTTCCTTATAATTCCCTGTTTTTAGTGAATATTCCCTTATAATCACCCATTTTTAAGGGATACTCCCTCATGGTCCCCATTTTTAGTGAATATTCCCCAATTATCCCATTTTAGGGAATATTCTCTCATAATCACCCATTTCTAGGAATAACCCCCCCACACTTTTAGGGAACACTCCCTCGTCGTTCCTCACTTTTGTGGAATATACCCTTATCATCCCTGTTTTTAGGAAATACTCCTGATTGTCCCATTTTCATGGAATTCTCCCATTTTCATGGAATTTTCCGCATTTTCATGGAATTCTCCCCCATTTTCCCCCATTTTCATGGAAATCTCCCATTTTTATGGAATTCTCCCCCATTATTCCCCGTTTTCCCCCCCATTCCCCCGTTACCTGCCGAGGTGACACCGCCGGGAATTTGGGAGAGGGAAGGGAAAGGGAAGGGGAAGGAAGGAAAAAAGGGAAAAAGGGAAAAAAAAGGGAAAAAAAGGGAAGGGAAGGGAGGGAAAAAAAGGGAAAAAAAGGGAAAAAGGGGAAAAGGGAAAAGGGGAAGGGAAGGGAAGGGAAGGGAAGGGAAGGGAAGGGAAGGGGAAGGGAAGGGAAGGGAAGGGAAGGGAAGGGAAAGGATCCAGAGAATGGGGAAAGGATCCCGGGTGGATCAGGATGAGGATCCCGGGTGGATCCCGGGGATCAGGGCCCGGCCCGGCGGCCTGGGTTCAGGCCAACCCTGACGGTGCAGAACGAGCGGCGCCGCTAATCCCGGGATTAACGCGGGACAGACAGACGGACAGACAGACGGGAGGGGTGCGGCGGCGCGCGGCGGGACGGGGACGGGGAAATCTGCCCTGGGAATGGGGATCGGCACCGGGAAACGGGGAACTGGAGGGGGGAAAAAGTGAAATTAAAGGGAAAAAAACGGGGCTGAGGGGAAAAAAACCGAATTGTGGTGGGGGAAAATGGAATTACGGGGGAATAAATGGAATTATTGGGGGGGAAATGGGTTTGTGGGGGGGAAAAGGGTGGATTTGGAGGGAATAGAAATGTGTTTGGAGGAGAAAAAATGGAATTATAGAGGGGGGGAATGGGTTTTGTGGGGGGGAAAGGGGTGGATTTGGAGGGAATAGAAATGGGTTTGAAGGGGGAAAAAAGGAATTAAAAGGGGGGAAAACGGGTTTGTAAATGAAAGAAGTTGATTTGGAGGGGATAAAGTGGATTTGAACAGAGAAATGGGTTTGTGGGGAAAGAAATGGATTTGGAGGGAATCAAGTGGAAAAAACTGATTTTTTTTAGAAATGGGTTTGTAGGGAATAGAAATGGATTTGTAGGGAATAAAATGGAATTATAGGGCAGGAAATTGTGGATTCCCAGGTGGGGCTGAGGATGATGAGGATGAGGACGATGGTAGGGATGAAGATCCCAGCCCCCCAAATCCCCTCCTCAGGGAGAATCCCAAACAGGTGGAAAATGGGCTGGGGAAAGGAGGAAACGCCGGGAAAGCTCCAAGGAATAAAAAAATTATGGAAGTTTCCATCCCTGAAATTCCAGGAGGCCCCAAAGGATGAGTCAGAATGAGGAAAGCAGGGAAAAAATAGGAGAAACAGGGGAAAAAACAAAGAAAAAGCAGGGAGAAAACAAGAAAAAAAAAAAAAACAGGGAAAAAACAAGGAAAAAACAGGGAAAAAACCCCAAGGAAAAAGCAGGGAAAAACAGGAAAAAAACAGGGGAAAAAACAGGAAAAAACCAGATAAACTACAGGAAAAAAAAAAAGGGAAAAAGCAGGAAAAAAGGGATGTTTTCCCCGGATCCGAGTGGAGGAGCTCCAGGACTCCGACCCTTGGAATCGCCCCGGATCAGCAGATTCGATTCCCACCCAGGAAAATTTCAGGAATTTTTCCTTTTTTCCATCAATCTCTGCCTCCTATAGATGAAACCCTGTTCCATTTCCGTCGGTTTTTGGGGATTTTGGGGTTGGACTGGGAGGAATTTGGGGTGTTTTTTGTAAATTACAGGGAAATTTTGCTCCTTTTCAGCACTTTGGGCTCCAGCACGTCCAGGTTTTGAATTTCACCTGGTTTTGGGAATTCAGGTTCAGCTCAGGAAAAATCGGGATCTTTTTGCCTCTTTGCCACCAATTCACCTCTCCCAGCCTGGAAATTTCACCCGGTTTTGGAAATTTCTGCCCAATTTCAGCCCCTTGACCTTCAGCACCTCAACATTTTTACTTTTCCCATAAAAATTCCAATTTCCTGCCCATTTTGGGCCCAGGAAAAAGCCGGGACTGGTTAAATCGATTAAAACCAGGAATGAATTGGTTAAAATTGATTAGAATTGGTTAAAGTCGATAAAAACCAGGAACTAATTGGTTAAAATTGATTTAAATCGATTAAAACCGGGAATTAATTGGTTAAAATTGGTTGAGACTCATTAAAATTGATTAAAACTGGGAATAATTGTTAATAAAATCGATTAAAACCAGGAATGAATTGTTAACATTGGTTAAAATTGATTAAAACCAGGAAATGAATCGGCTAGAGTTGGTTAAAATCGATTAAAACCAGGAATGAATTGGTTAAAATTGGTTAAAATTGATTGAAACTGGGAATTAATTGGTTAAAATCAATTAAAATTAATTAAAATTGATTAAAATTGATTAAAACTGGGGAATTAGTTGGTTAAAATCGATTAAACCAGGAATGAATAGGTTAAAATTGGTTAAAATGGATTGAAACTGGTAATTAATTGGTTAAAATCAATTAAAATTGATTTAAATTGATTTAAATCGATTAAAAGCAGGGGTGGATTCCCCGATCCCGGCTCACCTGGGGGATCCAGCGGCGGCGGCGGCCCGGGGGCAGCGCAGCGCTGACAATTCCATGCCAGGGACAGGGAAATCCCGAGCCGGGACAGCCCCGGAGGATGAGGAGGGAAGGGAGGAAGGAAGGGAGGGAGGGAGGAATCCCGGCCTCGGCCACACCCGGAGCCCTCCCGGCGACGGAAAATCCGCGGGAAAAGGCGAAATTCGGGAAAAGAGAGCCCAAAATCCGGGAAAAGCCAAAATTCGGGAGAAGGAGAAGCGGCGGCCGCGGGGCCGGGCTGGGGTCGGAGTCCGCTCGGATCCCGGACACTCCTCGGAAATGCGGAGATCTGGGAATTCAGGAAATCCAGGGGTGCGGAAATTCAGGAATCCGTGGGTTCGGAAATCCGGGAATTTGGAAATCCAGGGGTGCGGAAATCCAGGGGTTCAGAAAATCCAGGGGTTCGAAAATCCGGGCTTTGGAGATCCGGGAATTCAGGAGATTCGGGGGTTCGGGAAATCCGGGAGTTCAGTAATCCATTATTCAGAAATCTGGGAATTCAGAAATCCAGCGGTTTGGGAACTCGGGGCTTCAGGGATCCGGAGATTTGGAAATCCAGGGATTGGGAAATCCGGGGTTTCAGAAATTCAGGGGTTCGGAAATCCAGGATTCGCAAGAAAGAACGCCCGGAAAGCGCCGAGGCGGGACCGGGGCTGCTGCGGGGATCCGGGGGCTGTTCCAGAGATCCAGGGGCCGTTCCGGGGCTCCGGGGCCGTTCTGGGGATCCGGGGCTGCTCCAGGGGCTGTTCCAGAGATCCAGGGGCCGTTCCGGGGCTCCGGGGCCGTTCTGGGGCCGTTCCGGGGCGGTTCCGAGGCGGTTCCGGGGCTCCGAGGCCGTTCCGGGGCTCCCGGGGCTGTTCCAGAGATCCGGGGGCCGCTCCCGGGGTTATCCCGGGGTTCAGAGGCCGCTCCGAGGCGGATCCAGGGGCGGTTCCTGGGCTGTTCCAGGGATCCGGGGGCTGTTCTGGAGCTGTTCCGAGGGTCCAGGAGCTATTCGGGGGATCCAGGGCCCGTTCTGGGGCTATTCCAGGGATCCAGGGGCGGTTCCTGGAGCTATTCCAGGGACCCAGGAGCTATTCCGGAGATCCAGGAGCTATTCCGGAGATCCAGGAGCTATTCCGGGGATCCAGGGGCCGTTCCGGGGATCCAGGGGCCGTTCCGGAGATCCGGGGGCTGTTCCGGGGATCCAGGGGCCGTTCCGGCTCCGTTCCGAGGCTCCGCCGGGCGCTGCTCTAAGCCGGGAGCGGGCGGAGCCGGGGGGCTCCAATGAACCGCTGTTTTAATGAAGCGCCGTGTTAATGAAGCGCCGTGCTAATGAAGCGCCGTGCTAATGAAGCGCCGTGTTAACCAAGCCGGGATGCGGAGAGCGCGGGGGCCCTGGGGAAGGTTCCGCTCTTTCCTCCCGGATCAAAGGAAGGAATCGCTGCTGTCCCTTTAAATGCGGGCGGGGAATGCGGGACGCGACAGCGCCGAGCGCGGCCGGGAGGGCTCCGAGGGGAAAGGGGAAAGGCTCTGCCCCCGGCATCGAGAGGAAATATTTTCCTTTCCTTTCCTTTCCTCTTTCCTCTTCCTCTTCCTTCCCAAATTCCCGGTGGTGGCACCTGCGGAGCCCGGGATCGGGATCCGGGATCAGGATTTGGGATTCGGGATCGGGGCCGGGATCAGGATCCAGATTTGGGATTGGGGCCAGGATTTGGGACCGGGGCTGGAATTGGGAATCGGGATTTGGGATCTGGGCTGGAATTCAGGATCGGGGCCAGGATCCGGATTGGGGATCGGGATTTGGGATCCGGATTGGGGATCGGGATTGGGGATCAGGATTTGGGATCGGGATTTGGGATCTGGGCTGGAATTCAGGATCGGGCCCAGGATGCGGATTGGGGACCCAGGATGGGGGACCGGGATTTGGGATCAGGATTGGGGATCAGGATTTGGGATCGGTCCCGGCGCGGCCCCAGCCCGGCCTCGCTTCCCTCCCCGGGAATTCCCGGAGCTCCCTCGGCCTCTCCCCAAAAATTAAACCCGGAAAATCCCAGCGGGATCGGATCCCTGCCCTGCCCCAAAACCTTCAGGAATTCCCGAATTAAAGCCCAAATAAAATAAAATAAAATAAAATAAAATAAAATTGGATTTTTCCAAGGGAAATCGAGGCTGGGGGAGAAGAACCCAAGGGGAAATCTGGGAGGAAATTTGGGTTCTGCTCCATTTGTTTAAAAAAAAATAAAAAATAAATAATGGAAATAAAAATGGAAATAAAGATGGAAACGGGAAGAAAATAGAATTTCATGGATGTTGGAAAATCTGGATTTGGTTTGGGGTGAGAAGTGCTGGAATTGGGCACAGAGCAGAGCAGGAACTCAGAGGTGACCTCAGCACTCCCCAACTGCTCCATGGGGATATTTGGGGAGAAAAAGGAGATTTTTGGTTAAATCCCAGCCCCACTCTGGAATCATAAGGAGAATTTCCCTCCCCAGCCCCAATTTTCCCAGGTTTTACCCCAAAATCCCCCCCTGGATTTACCTCAGGAAACCACACCAGGACAGGCAGAAACTTTAATTAATTTTCACCTTCATCATCACAAATTTGGGGTAAAAAATGTGGGAAAAAGGTCAAAGCCGGACCTGCAGCAGCACCAGGAATCCGTAATTAATTAATTGGTTTGGGATTAATTAAACCCCAAGTCCCCTAATGAGGCCACCAAAGGCAAGGGGTGACCCCAGGACAGGGAGGGTCCCACACCCAAATTCCTGAATCCCAAATTCCCGGATCCCAAATTCTCCTGGGGAAATCCTCCACGGGCAGAACGATTTTGGGGCATTTAACCAGAATTCCAGGAATATTAACCGGAATTCCAGGAGTTTTAACAGGAATTCCAGGCATTTAAACCCCAATTCCAGGAGTTTAACCCCAATTCCAGGATTTCAGCTCAAATTTCAGGAATCTTAGCCCCAATTCCAGGAGTCTCAACCCCAAATCCAGGAGTTTCACCCCAATTCCGGGAGTCTCAACCCCAATTCCAGGAGTTTCAGCCCCAGTTCCAAGAGTTTTAACCAGAATTCCAGGAGTTTTAACCCAATTCCAGGAGTCTCAACCCCAGTTCCAGCAGTTTCACCCCAGTTCCACAGCCCTGTTTGGGAAGGGGCAGAGCTGCAGCTCAGATCCGCACGACCTGGGCGGCCACGCAGGGGCTGATCCGGGGGGCGGCCCCGGGAATGTCCCCGTGTCTGTCCATCGTTCTGTCCCCGTGTCTGTCCATCGTTCTGTCCCCGTGTCTGTCCCCAGGTCTGTCCGTGGTTCCGTCCCCGCATCCGTCCGTGGTTCTGTCCCCGTGTCCGTCCGTGGTTCTGTCCCCGCGTCCGTCCGTGGTTCTGTCCCCGTGTCCGTCCCTCCGCAGCAGCAGCCGCCCGTAGGTGCCCCCGGCCTGGCCCTTGGTCAAACGCCCGGGGTTGATGCAGACACAGCCCAGCACGTCCTGACGGACACACGGACACGGACAGGGGGACGGGGATGGGAACAGGGACAGGGGACAGGGAACGGGGACAGGGAGGGATGGGGACAGGAATGGGGACAAGGGACAGAAAATACGGATGGGGATGGGGACAGGGAAAAGGGGACAGGGATGGGGACAGGAGACAGAGATGGGGACAGGGGGACAGGGACAGACAGGGACAGGGAAAAGGGACAGGGACAGACAGGGTCAGGGATGGGGACAGGGACAGACAGGGTCAGGGATGGGGACAGGGAAAAGGGGACAGAGATGGGGACAGGGACAGGGGGACAGGGACAGACAGGGTCAGGGATGGGGACAGGGGGACAAGGGACAGCAGGGGAGTAAAAATCCATGAATACAGAGGATCTGGGACCCCCCCCCAGCCGACCCAAACCCCAAAATCCCCCCCAGTCCAGGAGATTTGGGATCCCCCATCCCCGATCCCGGCCCTTCCCGTGGGGTTTCCTGCTGGAATTCCCCCCGGGGGTCTCTCAGGGGTCTCTCAAGGGGTCTCAGGGGACAATGGGGGCTCCCAGGGGTCTCAGAGGATCTCAGGGGTCATTGGGGGGTCCCAGGGGGTCCCTCAGGTCCCACCTTGATGAAGAACCGGAGCTCCGAGGGCGTCACCAGCACGTCCGGGGTCACCGGCAGCGCCACGAAGGCGCCCAGAGCCTCGAGGTGCAGGGGGAGCCCCTCGGGGGGCGGGTACAGCGGGTAAAAACTGGGGAAAAATGGGGGTTTTGGGGAAAAACGGGGATTTTGGGGCTCAGAGCCTCGAGGTGCAGGGGGAGCCCCTCGGGGGGCGGGTACAGCGGGTAAAAACTGGGGGAAAAATGGGGATTTAGGGAAAAACGGGGATTTTGGGGCTCAGAGCCTCGAGGTGCAGGGGGAGCCCCTAGGGGGGCGGGTACAGCGGGTAAAAACTGGGGGAAAATGGGGATTTAGGGAAAAATAGGGATTTTGGGCTCAGAGCCTCGAGGTGCAGGGGGAGCCCCTAGGGGGGCAGGTACAGTGGGTAAAAACTGGGGAGAAAAATGGGGGTTTTTGGGATAAAAGAGGGGTTTTGGGGAGGAAAAATGGGATTTTTGGGGGGTCCCCACCTGCGCTGGGTCAGGACGTGCCGCAGGATCCGAGAGAAGCGATCGGAGGGCCCGGAGGAGCTGGGGAGGAAAGGGAGAGAATGGGTGAGAAAAGGGAGGAAATGGGAAAAAAGGGATGGGAAAAAAAAAGGGGAAAATGGGAGAGGAAAATGGGGTGAGAGAGGAGATTTGGGAGGGAAGGGAAGAGAGAAAAGGAAGAGGAGAAAAGGGGGAAAAAATGATAAAGAAGGGGGCAGAGTAAAGAAAGGGGAGGAAAGGTTGAATGAGAAGGGAAAAAGGCTTAAAAAAAGGGAAAAAGGTTAAAAAAAGGGGAAAAGGTTTAAAAAAGGGGGAAAAGGGGAAGAAAGGTTAAAAAAAAGGGGGGGGGAAGATAAAAAAAAGGGAAAAAAGTTAAAAAACGGGGAAAAAGAGGTTAAAAAAAAGGGGGGAAAAAAGGGTAAAAAAAGGGGAAAAAGGTTAGAAAAGGATGAACGTTTTGCGAGAGGCACCTGCAGATCTCCTCAGCCCCCAGGTGCAGCAGGAGGTCGGTGGAGCTGAGGCCGAACACGACGCCGTCGACGTCCAGAGTGCAGGGCTCGGGCAGCAGCAGCACCCGCTGGACACGGGATGGACACACGGACACACATGGGATGGACAGATGGACACACATGGGATGGACACACAGATCAACGTCCAGAGTGCAGGGCTCGGGCAGCAGCAGCACCCGCTGGACACGGGATGGACACACGGACACACATGGGATGGACAGATGGACACACATGGGATGGACAGATGGACACACATGGGATGGACACACAGATCAACGTCCAGAGTGCAGGGCTCGGGCAGCAGCAGCACCCGCTGGACACGGGATGGACACACGGACACACATGGGATGGACACACGGACACACAGATCAACGTCCAGAGTGCAGGGCTCGGGCAGCAGCAGCACCCGCTGGACAGACGGACACGGGGACGGACAGATGGACACACACGGCATGGACACACGGACACACGGGATGGACACCAGGACAGTCCAAAGGACCCCAGAATGCCCCAAAAGCCACCCCAGAACACCCAAAATCCCCCTGAAATGCCCCAAATCTGCTCTGAAAAGCCCCAAATTGGCCCCGAATCACCCCAACCCCATCAAATTTTCCTAAATCCCCAAAATGTTCCCCAAACCCCCAGGGCTGAGCTGGATTTTCTGCAGGAAAGGGAGAAAACTCATTAAATGAAAGAATTTGAACCCAAAAAGGGCTGGGAGGAGATTGGGAGCTCCACAATTCGAATTATCCCGAATTTTTGTAAAAAAAAAATGGAATTTCAGCCCAAATCCCAGCTGGGGGGATGGGGAACATTGGGGAATTCATTTTTGGGGTGGAAAATGGGAATTTTGGGGTAAAAATTGGGAATTTTTGGGGTGAAAAATGGGAATTTTGGGGTGGAAAATGGGAATTTTTGGGGTGGAAAATGGGGATTTGGGGTGGAAAATGGGGATTTGGGGTGGAAAATGGGGATTTTGGGTCGGTACCGCTCTGTCCTCCTTGGGCAGCTCCGGGAAGGCGAAGGGCGGCTGAGGGTACACGGGCAGGTGAGAGACATCCCTGAGAGAGGGCACCAGAACCAGCTGGCAGCCTGAGCTGGGGGGAAAACAGAGATTTGGGGTGAAAAACGGGGATTTGGGGAAAAAATTGGGGATTTTTGGGGTGAAAAATGGGGATTTTGGGGCTGGGTCTGTGGTCAGTATGGTGACAGATATCCCTGAGGGAGGGCACCAGAACCAGCTGGCAGCCTGAGCTGGGGGGAAAAGGGGAAAATGAGAGAGATTTGGGGTTAAAAAACGGGGGATTTGGGGAAAAATGATGGGATCTTGGGGAGAAAAACAGGGATTTTGGGGTGAAAAGCGGGGATTTTGGGGTGAAAAGCGGGGATTTAGGGAAAACCCCCACGGGAATGAGGAATTTGGGGATTCTGTTCCCTCCGCACCTCCTGGTGCCCTCGATGATGGTCCTGAGGCAGAGCCTGAACACGTCCGAGAAGGGGCTCAGGAGCTGGCAGCTCTAAAATGGGGGGAAATCAAAATATTTGAACAATTTGGGGGATTTTGGGATTTGGTGCTGCCCAGATTAGAAAAATTTCCCATTTTTGGGGTTTGGTTCTCCCCAGAGCCGCAGGGATTGGGGGGGATTTGGGGGGATTGTGGGGTTCCATCCTCACCTCCACCTGCTCGTGCTTGGCATCCAGGAAGGGCCCAAACTGTGGAAAAAGGGGATTTTTGGAGTTCAGAAATAGGATTTTTGGGGTTCATTAATGGGATTTTTGGGGTTCAGAAACAGGATTTTTGGGGTTCATTAATGGGATTTTTGGGGTTCATTAACGGGATTTTAGGGTCACAAATGGGATTTGAATGTGAATGTTGAAGGGTTTGGAGGATTTCAAGGCTGCAGGGTCAGGGTCAGGGGTTCAGGATGGTGCCAATAACGATGAAGTTAATTAAAACTCGTTATTAATTAGCGCTAATTACCCACCAGGATGCAGAGGTCGGGCCGCTCCCTGCTCAGCACCCCCAGCAGGTCCCGCAGGGGCTCGAAGGCGGCGCCGTCCGAGGGCGTGAAGGGACCGCAGGCCACCAGCACCCGCCGCGCCTCTGCGGAAACCCGGGTTTTGGGGCAAAATGTGGGGGTTTGGGGTCAGAAATGGGGGTTTGGGGTCAGAAATGGGGATTTGGGGCTCACCTGGCATGGGCTCCGTGGGGGTGTGGAAGGGCAGAGGGACCCCCTGTGGGAAATGGCCAAAAGTGCCCCAAATCCACCCCAAATCCTCCAATTCCATCCCAAATGTCCCAATTTCACCCCAATTCCACCCCAAATGTCCTAAATCCTCCCCAGTTCCACCCCAAATGCCCCAAATCCACCCCAAATCCTCCAATTCCACCCCAAATGTCCTAAATCCTCCCCAGTTCCACCCCAAATGCCCCAAATCCACCCCAAATCCCCCAAATCCACCCCAAATCCTCCAATTCCACCCCAAATCCCCCAAATCCACCCCAAATCCTCCAATTCCACCCCAAATCCACCCCAAATCCTCCAATTCCACTCCAATTCCACCCCAAATGTCCCAATTTCACCCCAATTCCACCCCAAATGCCCCAAATCAACCCCAAATCTTCAAATTCCACCCCAAATTCCCCGAATCCACCCCAATTGTCCCAAACCCACCCTAAATCCTCCCCAGCCCCGCCCCGAATTTCCCAATTTCCCCCAAATTTGGGGTCACCTCGTAGATTTTGGTCACCACCATCCTCCTGCCCGTGGGGTTGGTGCCTTCCAGGGCCACGACCTGGGATTGGGGGAAAAAAGGGGGAAATTGGGAACAAAGGGTGGGAATGGGGGAAAAAAGGGGGGAAAATTGAGGGAAAAATGGGGCAGGAATTGGGGATAAAATGGGGAAAAGGGGCAGGAATTGGGAAAAGGGGCAGGAATTGGGAAAAGGGGCAGGAATTGGGGATAAAAGGTAGGAATTGGGGAAGAATGGGGGAAAAGGGGCAGGAATTGGGGAAAAGGGGCAGGAATTTGGGGTTAAAAGGGTGGGATTTGGGAAAATGGGATTCCCCCCCCACAGGCTGACCTGGCCTGGGAACAGGGAATATTCTGGAAGCTCAGACAGGTCCAGGGGTACCTGGGCCCCCCCTGAGTGCTCCCTGTCCCCCACCAGCAGCACGGATTTGGGGTTCAGCTTCCCGTTGCCGTCACAGCTGATGGTGCCCAGCACCGTCACCGGCTCCTGGGGGGCAAAATGGGGAGAACTCCACACAAAATGGGAAAGTTTAACACAAAATGGGAAAGTTTAACACAAATGGGGAGAATTCAACACAAAATGGGAAAGTTTAACACAAAATGGGGGAGATTCACCCCAAAAGGGCCCCGGGCTCTCACCTGTGCCGGGATCACGGCCGAGCTGAACCCCTCCAGGCCGTGGTGCCTCCGCAGAACCTCCCCGAGCTCCTCAACCCGCTCGGCCAGCGCTGGGGGGGACACCGGGGTCAGCAAATGACCCCTGACCCAGTGTCCTGGGGTCAGCAAACACCCCCTGGCCCCTCCCGAGCTCGGGGTGACCCCAATGTCCCCCCCCCCGTGTGCCCCTGCCCACCTTCCCTGACATCCAGAAGCTTCTGGAACATGAACCTGTAGGGCTGGCTCAGGAGCTGCTCGGGGCTGCCGAAGGCTCTGACGGTGACACCGGTGCTGCCAGTGCCAGCTGTGCCACCAGCGGTGCCACCAGCAGTGCCACCAGCAGTGCCCAGCCAGGCCTGGCCCTGCACGGCCCCGAACGCGGCCACGGCCTCACCCCGGCCTGTCCTGGACGAGTATTTCTGGGAGGGGGTCACGCTGTGGGGACAGGAGACACAAACACAGGGGTCAGGCAGGGATGGGGGTGTCCCACCCTGAAATTCCAGGGCTTTCCTCCCTTTTGTTATCCCTGTTTGGGTTTGGGGTTTTTCTCCTTTTTGTTGTCCCCATTGTGAGCACAAAATGGAGCTTGAGGGGGGTGAACTCCCTGATGTGTGAGCAGAGGGAATTTAGCGATTTGAGTTGATTCATGAGGCTTTGAAATTAAATGTTTGGAGCTTTAAAGGCCTTGTAATTGCAAGGAGTTCAGTGTGGATTTAAGAGTTTCCCCCAGATTCACAGAGCTAAAATGTCCCAATTCCACTCCCACAAGGAATTGGGATTTCAGGGGAAAGGAGGAGGAACAGGGGGAGCAGAGGGGATTCAGGAAGGAGGAACAGGGGGAGCAGAGGGGATTCAGGAGGGAGGAACAGGGGGAGCAGAGGGGATTCAGGAGCCCCACTGACCTTGGGGAGAAGCTGCCGGGGGAGAAGAGCCCCAAGGGGCTGCGGGACGGCGGCGCCCGCTTGGCCTGGGGGGTCTCAGGGGTGGAATTGCTGCGTTTGTGGGAGCCCTGAGGGAACAAAAACACAAAAATTATCTTTACAGGGTGGATTTAGGGGAAATCCCACAGATTCGGGTGATTCTCACCTTGGATGGGGTGGTGTAGGCGTCCAGCAGCTCGTCCTCCTGCTCCTCATCCAGGCTGGGGTTGTTAAGGGGTGAAAACACTCCAGGTTTGGGGTGAAACCCTAAATCTGAGAATTCCTGCTACTACCAGGCTCCCCCTGGGGATGTGGGACAGATCAGGGGGCCCAGTTTCTGCCAGAGCCCCCAGATCTGCTCAGGATGTGGGGATAAGCACGGGATCTCTTCAGGATGTTGGAATATCCCTGAGATATCCTCAGGATTTTGGGATAACCTCGGGATCTCCTCAGGATTTCAGGATCTCCTCAGGAACCCCTCAGGAATATTGGAATAACCCCAGGATCCCCTCAGGATGTTGGAATATCCCCAGGATCCCCTCAGGGTGTTGGAATACCCTCAGGATCCCCTCAGGCCATGAGGATAACCTCAGGATCCCCTCAGGATCCCCTCAGGATTTCAGGACACCCCCAGGATCCCCTCGGCAGTGAGGATACAGCCCCTGCAGCGAGTGGATATCATGGAGCAGCCCCCGGCGCTCGTCCCTCCCGCGCCGCCCGCGGCTGCCGCGCTTGGCCAGCACCTGGAGGGGCAGGGCAGGCACGGGGTGAGTGCTCCCCGCCAGCCTGGGGGCTTTGGGGGATCAAAGGGGGCAATTGGGGACCCCCACCTCGTGCTCGAAGGCGACCAGGCCCTCGGGGGTGAGCTGCAGGTCCAGGTCCTTGCTGGTGACAAAGGCCAGCAGCTCGTTGGCCAAGGCCACCGGGCCCAGCCCGTGGCTGAGACACAGCTCCACCACTGAGGGGAGAAATGGGGGTCAGGGGGGTCCTAAATTCCACTGAGATCCCCCTCAAAATGTTTGGGTATCTCCCAGTCAGCCCCTCAATTCTCTGTGCCCCCCCAACCCGGCAGGTCCCAAAACCCACTCATCCCCACAACAGCACCCATGAACCAAATAAACCCTCACGACTCCCCTGACCCTCCCAAACCCCTTCCTCCTCCCGAAGCCCCCCCATCTCCCCCCTCAGGCCGCGTCCCCCGGAGCACTCACGCTTGTCGGGCACTTCCTCGCCCTCGCAGCTCAGCTCGAAGAGCCGCAGCTCCCTCAGCACCGCCTCGGCCGTCACCGCCTCCGGGCCCCGCTCCGCTTCCAGCTCCGGCTCCATCCCCGGCTCCGCCATGGCCGCGCTCAAACCGCGCGGGCGCGGCTCCGTGAGGGGAAGGGCGTGGCCAAGCCGTATAAGGGGAAAAGGGCGTGGCGAAGGCGGGATAAAGGGCGTGGTCACGCAAATTTAGACAGAACGGACCAATGGGCGAGCGATGGGCGGGAGAAGGGACGGAACCGGCGTGCTCCAAGCACCGCCCATGGGGGGGTGGGTGGGGAAAAGGGCGGGAGGAAAAAAGGGCGGGAAAATTCGCGCCCTCAGAGCGCTGAGGGGGCGGGGCCGGGCCTGAGGGGCGGAACGAGAATGGGGCGCGGAACCGGGAATCGGGGATCCTGTCCGGGTCTGAGGGGTGGAACCGGGATTCGGGGATCCTGTCCGGGTCTGAGGGGTGGAACCGGCTACGGGGGACCCTGCTCGGGCCCGGGGGTCACACCTGTCCCGGGGATTCTGCTCCAGGTCCGGGGTCCCCTCCCTGCCCGGCCCCTCATCCCCTCCGAGTCACGGCAGCCTCGTCCTGCACCCCCCGCCCAGGAGACACCCCCGGGTTTTAAGTCACAACCACCAAAATATCCCAAAAATATATGAATATAACCCCAAATATGTGATCTATAACTCCAAGACAACCCCTAACCCCGTTACTTTGCAGCACTTCAAAAAGCCCTCACCCTCTGCCCTGAGGGGGAGAAAGAACTGCCAGAAAAGAGTTTTGACTTAAATAACTTTTTTTTTCTTTGGTTTTTATCTCATTTTTAATTTATACAATAAAAAAGTCATTTGCTGGCACCCGGGGGCAGCAGATCCCTGAAGCAAAGGACGACGGCCGGGGCTCCGTCAGCACAGGAGGCACCAAAATCCAGAGGATTTGCCCCAAAAGGGCCGAGCGTGAGGTGAGGGAGGGACGGGAGCTTTGGCAAAGCTGGGGGGGGTCCCGTGTGACCCCCACCCCACCCCCCCATCCAGCCTTTTCTGCTGAAAAAAGCCAAAAAATGGGAGAAACTGGCGCGGGGTCGTGGAAGGCACTTGGAGAGTCCGGTCAGGCGAACATGGTGAGCTGGAGCCACTGGGGAGAACGAGGAGGAGGGTGAGGGAGGAAGGAGAGGAAGAGAGGGCGAAGAAAACAGGGAAAAGCAAGAGAATGAGGAAGAGGAGGAGGAAGGCCTTGAGCTCCCCCAGTACCTGCAGCAGGTCGAAGGTGACGACGCCGTCCTGGTCCACGTCCATGGCTTGGAAAAACCCTGAGGGGAGGGAAAGGCGTTGGGATTCTGTAAAGTTCCATTTGTGAGGGAAAAGCGTGGCTGGGATGATTCGGGATTGGGTAGGAAGGATCATTTGGGATCATTTGGGATCACTCAGGGCTGCATGGGAGGGATGGTTTGGGATCATTTGGGATTGTGTGGGATGGATTATTTGGGATCACTCAGAGCGGTGTGAGAGGGAGGGTTTGGGATCCTTTGGGACGGTTTGGGACGGATGATGGGGCGCTCACGGAACATGGTCTCCAGGCGCACGAGGCAGCAGACGAAGCTGTCGAAGTCCAGCGCCAGGTCGGGCTCGGCGTAGCGCGTGATGAGCAGCTCGTGCAGCCTCTTGTTCAGCCGGTACCCTGCGACAGGAGGGGACAGCCCGGGGGTCACCGGGGGGCTCTGGGCAGGGGAGGGGTCCTGGGGGCTCCTGGGGGGGTTTGGGGTCACCTGCAGCTCCAGCGCCAGGCGCAGCTCGTAGGCACTGATGGAGCCCGACTTGTCCAGGTCAAACTTGCGGAAGATGCTCTGGCAGGAGGAGCCCCCCAGAGGAGCAGGGGTTACCCAAAATATCCCAAATGCACCCCAAAGGAACAGGGGTTACACCAAAATACCTCAAAGGTACCCCAAAATCACCCCCAAAACACCCTCATGTACCCTAAAATCCTCCCAAAGAAACAGGGGTTACTCAAACACCCCCAAATGGACCCTAAAGTGCCCCCCCAAAGGAACAAGGGTCACCCAAAATACCCCAATGTACCCAAAATACCCCCCTAGAGGAGCAAGGGTTACCCAAAACACCCCCAGTTTACCCCCAAAGGAACAGGGGTCACCCAAAACACCCCAAAATCCCCCCAAAATGGGGGTCACCCATGAGACAGACCCCAAAATGGGGGACACCCACGAGAGAGACTCCAAAAGCCCCAAATGGGTGTTTCCCATGAGGACAGAGACCCCAAAATCCCCCCAAAATGGGGATCCCCCATGAGCCAGACCCCCAAAGCCCCCCCAGGAGCCCCCAGACCCACCAGGTAGTTGCGGATGCGGTTCCAGAGCACGTTGAACTCCACCAGCCCCAGCTTCCCATTCCGTCCTTTCTGGGGATGGGGTTAAGGAAAGGGGGGTCCCGGGGGAAAGGGGGTCACAGGGGGGTTCAGAAAAGGGGGGGTCCCGGGTCCCGGGGGGGGGGGGTTAAGGAAAGAGGGTCACAGGGGTCCCCCTAAAGCCCCCCCAGTATCCCCCTGCTCAGGATACGTCCATGAGGTTCACCATGCTCCGGCAGGATTCCAGGCTGAAGCCCTTGGTGCGCAGGTCTTTGTCTGCAATCGGGAGTTTGGGGGTTAATGAGATGTTAATGAGATGTTAATGAGCGGGGCGGGGTTAAGCGGGGTGGAACTCCCCAAGTCCCAGCTCACGTTTGGCGATGATGCGGTTGAGGATGGTCTGCAGCTCTGGTGACGCTGATCTCCAGGTCCTGGCGAGGGGACACGCGGCGGCCATGGTGTCACCGATGCGCAGTGACATCATCAGCAACCGGTGATGTCATTGGCAACCAGTGATGTCATGGCCAACCAATGAGGTAATGGCCAAACAATGATGTAATTGATAAACAATGACATCACTGCTAATCAATAACATCACAGTGGGGGTATGACATCATTACCAACAATGATATTATTGCAAACCAATGATGTCATGGCACACCAATGACATCATGGCAAACCAATAATGTCATGGCCAACCAATGACATCACTGCTAACCAATAACACCACAGCTAACTAATGACATCATCACCAAGTGACGTCATTGCTGACCAATGATGTTATTACCAACCAATGACATCATGGCCAATCAATAATGTACCAATTACATCACTCCCAACACATAACATCACAGCCAACCAATGACATCATCACCAACAATTATGTCATTACTAACCAATGACAGCACAGACAACCAATGATATCATGGCTAACCAATGTTATGTTATTTACAATCAATGATGTCACAGCCAACCAATGACATCATAACCAACAAATGTCATCGCTAACCAATGACATCATGGCCAATCAATGACATCATCATCACCCAATGACATCACCACCAACCCCTGAGCTCACAGCCAATCACCACCGCTCCCTTACCGGCCCCGCCAGCTGCTTGAAGAGCTGCTTGAAGTTCTCATCGATCTCGCTCTCCCTCAGCACTTTCTGGGGGAAAAATAGGCCATTTTGGGAACCGCCCAAAGCGGCCATTTTGGGAACCGCCCCGGGGGAAGGATCGGCCATTTTGGGAACCGCCCAAGCGGCCATTTTGGGAACCACCCCGGGGGAAGGATCGGCCATTTTGGGAACAGCCCCACCACCCCATCCCCCTGTCCCCAGCTGACCTCATCGGGCAGCGTGGCCTGGATCTTGTCGTCCATCTCCCTGCGGACAGACAGACAGACACACAGACACAGCGCGGGCTGAGCGCGCGGGCGCGGCGCTCGGTACCGGCGCTGCGGCGGCGACGTCGCTTACTCGGTGCCGGCTTTCTTCTCGGAAAAGACGCGGAGCACGAAGTCGCCCTCCTTGTTGGGCTCGAAGGTGGAGGGCACCACGATGTACTCGCCGGGCGGCAGGCGGAAGCGCGTGCTCACCTCGCGCAGGTTGATGAACTGCTCGGAGCGCGCGCGCGCGACGCGTTGGCCAGGAAGAACTCGCGCTTGAGGTGCACGCCCGACCTCCCCACGTACTGCGGGCACCGGGGGGGGGAAAAGCTCCAGAACGGCCCCAAAAACGGCCCCAAAAACACCCCCGGGGGCAGAATGTGCCGAAACAGCACCAACAGCGCACGGAACCCACCTCGGGAGGGACCTGTGAGGAGACAAGGGACCTCGGTTGGTGACAGGTGACACCAGGTGAGCCCAGGTGGCCCCAGTTAATGCCAGTTGACCCCGATGGACCATTGGTGGCCCTGTTTGACCCCAGTTAATGCCAGTTGATGGTGGTTGACCCCAGTCAAGGCTGGTTGGCCCCAACGGACCATTGGTGACACCAGCTGAAACCAGTTGAAGCCAGGTCATGCTGGTTGGCCCCAGTTGATGCCAAGAGACCCCAGTTGACTCTAATTGACCCCAATTAATGCCAGCTGATCCCAGTTGACCCCAGTCAAGGCTGGCAGACCCCAGTTGATGCTGGTTGACCACAATCAACGTTGGGTGACCCCACACAAGGCCGGTTGGCCCCAGCTGATGTTGGTTAACCCCAGTTGATAGTGGTTGACCCCAATTGATGGTGGTTGACCACAGTTGATGGTGGTTGACTGTAGTCAATGGTGGTTAACCCCAGTCAAGGCCGGTTGACCCCAGCCAATCCCGTTACCTCATAGACAGCGAACCCAATGGTCTCCATGTCCTTGCCGTAGCGGCGCTCGCGGCGCCGGTGCTTCTGCATCAGCGCCAGCAGGAAGCTGCAGCCCGGCTCGCGCCCGCCGTCCTCGTCCCTGTCGTCGTCCACCTCGTCCAGCTGGATCTTGAACTGGGGGTTGATCCAGAACGTGGCTGCAGAGGGGGCAGAGGGGGCTCAGCGGGCGCCCGGCCCCGCGGGCCCGGCGCCGCCCCCCGGCGCCTACCGGGGTAGTTGCGGCAGCCGCCGGCGGTGCTGCCGCGCCGCCACGTCCCGTCGTAGAGCCGCGTGTTCCACTTGCGGAACTTGCGCGACTGCAGCGCGTCCGGCGTGAGGTTGCAGATCTCCAGGCGGGTGAATTCCCGCAGGAAATCCCGGAAGGACATCCTGCAGGGAGAGCCTGAGCTCGTTTCCCATCGCGGAACGGGCGGGAAAAGGGGTTTGCGCTGGAGTTCTCCTACCAGAACTCGCCGTCCTCCATCTTGACCATGAGCTGCTGGCGCAGCGCCGGCTCCACCGCGTGCCACTCGGCCGAGCTGCGGGACAGCAGGGTCAGCGTGGCCCGGGGTCGTTAATGCTAACGAGCCTGGCGCTGACGAAGCCTCAGCCTCACCCGTCGCTCCAGGCGCCCGTCCACTCCACCTCTCCCCAGGGGTTGCGCATCCGGATGAGCTCCAGGGCCTGCCCGCGGTACGGGATCTGCGGACGGCGCCGTCAGGGCCGCGCCACCCAAAATCCACCGTTTTCCACCCAAACTGGTGCCCAGCCTCACCTGCTTGGCGCCGGTCACCGAGTAGGCGTGGCCCTTCACCAGCTTCTTGAAGGTCACGGCCTCCATGTCGAAGGCGCTCGTTATCTGCGAGGAGCCACCGCGGCGTTACCCAGGGAACAACCCCAAATCCCGCAGATTTTGCCCCAAAACACCCGGGATGGCTCACGTCGATGGAGCAGCCGAGCAGCGAGCCGCGCTCCAGCGCCTTGAGGATGATCTGGTAGAGGTCGGCCGGCGGCCGGCGCAGGTCGAACCACTCGGTGACGCCGCCCGTGAAATCCTCGAAGCCCTCGGAGGTGCTGCCGCCCGACAGAGCCTCGTAGCAGCCGTTCACCCTGCGTGCCATCCAGGACGGTTTTTGGGGGTTTTTGCCCCAAAACGGGCGCGGGGAGGAGCGGGGAGGGGACCGTACTTGGCGTAGGCCTTTTCCAGCAGCGCGCTCCAGAACTCGGAGCCCTCGGCCGAGTGCACGAAGAGCAGCTTGCCGTCCTTGGTGGGCAGGAAATCGTCCACCACCACGTCCAGCCACTCGCCAAACTGCCAGATCTGGGGGGGGACGAGGATGGGGAACCCCCAGGTTTGTGCAGGGAAGGAGATTTTGGGGAAAAACGCTCGGTTTGGGGTCCCACAGGGCAGCGGGGAAGTGGAGTTATCACAGAGAGTGGGACATGAGGAACTGGGTGGGAAAAGTACTGGGGGATCTTCTCAAAATTGGGGTGTGACCAAAATGGTGGAGAGAATCCTAGAAATGCTGGGGGTCACCCCAAAATTACAGAGTGGAGCCCCAAAAGTGTGGGGATCCCCTTGAACGGTCAAGGGGAGGCCTAAAAAGGTGAAGAAAGCCCCCAGAAATGTATGGGAGCCTCTCAGAACGACAAGAAGAGCCCTGAAGTGATGGTGGGAGCCCCAAAATGTTGGGATTTGCACCCAAAATGGCAGAGGGGAGCCCCAAGGGTGGGATTTGCTGGAAGTGATTCTGGGAGCCCAAAACGTTGGGATCTGCACCCAAAATGGCAGAGGGGAGCCCCAAGGCCGGGTTTTGCTGACCTGGAATGGTGCAGGGAGCCCCAAAATGCTGGGAATTTGCACCCAAAATGGCAGAGGGGAGGCCCGAGGCCAGGTTTTGCTGACCTGGAATGGTGCAAGGAGCCCCAAAAGGCTGGGATTTGCACCCAAAATGGCAGAGGGGAGGCCCGAGGCTGGGCTTTGCTGACCTGGAAGTGGAAGATGCCGGCGTAGCCCTGCTGGAAGCTCTGCCCGTGCGGCACCACGCGGTGCAGGAGCGTCTCGTGAGCGTCAGCGAGGCGATGGCCGCCAGCAGCCAGCAGTCACCTGGGCATGACCAGAAACCACCAAATTCCAGGCAAAACCATCCCCAAACCCCACAGATCTGGGGCAAAGGAGGACAGAAGGACTGAGACAGGGATTGGGGGTTTTGGGGTGAGAATTTGGGGGTTTTTTTTGGGGTGAAATTGGAAAAATGTGCTTGGATTTGGGGGAAGATGAGGGGGACAGGTTGTCTGCATGGGGATGGGGTTTTTGGGAGAGAATTTGGGGTTTTTGGAGAGGATTTGGGGTTTTTTGGGGTGAAATAGGAAAAACACACCTGGGATTTGGGGGAAAAATGGGGGAATGGGTGTTTTGCATGGGGATGGGGGTTTGGGGGGGTTTTGGGGGTCAAACTGGAAAAATGTGCTCGGGATTTGGGGGAAAAACAGGATTGAGATGTTCTGCACGTGGATGGGGTGTTTGGGGTGGAATTTGGGGTGTTTTGGGGTACAATTTGGGGTGTTTGGGGGAGGAATTTGGAGTTTCCCCCAGATTCGGAGTCCTGCCCGTGTCGGGTTGGAGGAATTTTGGCGAGTTGAATTCTGGGGTAAAAAGCAGCAATTCCAGGGGCAGAGAAGGACACAGAGAGATCCCAAATCCCCACAGGTTTGGGCCCAAGAAGGACAGACAGACAGGAGGATCCCTCACCCAGCGCTCCCTGGCAGATGTCGGTGCGTGTGGCGCCGTCCACGATGAACTGCGGCCGCGGGCACAGCTCCTGCAGGAGGGAAAACCCCAAAATTTGAGATCATTTGAGATAATTTTGGACAATTGAGAAAACCACGGCGTTTTGGTGAGGATGGACAACCTGTGCCAGGGCCTCACCACCCTTCTGCTAAAGAATTTTCATTCTAATACCAACCAGAAAAAATTATTTTCTTTCAGTTTGAAATAATTCCCCCTTAGCACAATTCTCACTAACATTAGAAGTAGAAATTTTTGTTCAAGACTGATGTTTTGGAAGACAAACTTGAGAACTTGGGGTTGGTTAGATGGTTTTTGTTTGTTTTGTCGCTTCTTTTTATTACGTTGCTAGATTCACCTCCTAGACAGCGTTTTCAGGAACTGAATGTGCATGCTTGGAAACAACATCACCGTTTCTGAACAAAAATGTATTCTGGAGTGAAACGAAGGGAGCAGGCTCACCGTGGGCCTCTTCCACTGCACGCCGCGGGTTTTGGAGGAGCCGGGGCCCAGCTCGCGGAACCCAGCGAGGAGGCGGCCGGGGGGAACGAGGGGTCCTGGAACAGCGTCCCGGAGCTGCGGCACTCCTGGATTTGGGGAGAAAAAGAAAAAGAAAAATAATTCCATAACTTTGTGGAAGTTGGAAAGCCGGTGTGTTTTATCTCCTCTTGTCTCTCCCTTACCTCTTTCATTGGCGCAGTTTTCTCTTTAGCCCGGGCCTTACAGACTTCAGATGTACATTTGACTCAATGAAAACGGATTTGTGTTTTGGGGATTTTCACTGTGTCTCACCTGCTCAAAGTCCTGGCCCAGCTAAGATGTACATTTTACTCAAAATGGATTTCTGCTTTGGGGATTTTCACTCTCACCTGCAGCAGCTGCCCAAAGTCCTGCCCCAGTAATATTTTACTCAAAATGGATTTCTGTTTTGGGGATTTTTTCTGATATTGGGGATATTCTCTGTCTCACCTGCAGCAGCTGCCCGAAGTCCTGGCCCAGGTAAGATGTACATTTCACATTTCTGTTTTGGGGATTTTTTCTGCATTTGGGGATTTTCTGTGTCTCACCTGCAGCAGCGCCCGTAGTCCTGCCCCAGGTTATGTTTTACCCAAAATGGATTTAATGTCTGGGGATATTTTCACTCTCACCTGCAGCAGCTGCCCGTAGTCCTGCCCCAGGTTATGTTTTACCCAAAATGGATTTAATTTTTGGGGATATTTTCACTCTCACCTGCAGCAGCTGCCCGTAGTCCTGCCCCAGGTAAGATGTACATTTGACATTTCTGTTTTGGGGATTTTTCTGCATTTTGGGGATATTTTCACTCTCACCTGCAGCAGCTGCCCGTAGTCCTGCCCCAGGTACCGCACGGCGTTGTCGTGCCGGCCCAGCCCCAGCTCCTTGGCGCGCTGGCGCCGCACCTGAGCCGAGACCCCGGTGCAGAACACCGGCACCACCGGGGGCTCCGCCATGGCCTGGGGACAGAGGGGAGAGATGGGGACTGGGGGGAAAAATGGGGGAAATTGGGGGGTTTGGGAGGGATTTGGGGTGAAACTGGAAAAATGTGCTTTGGATTTGGGGAAAAATGGGGAAAAATGGGAGGTTTAGGATGGATTTGGGGAGGGATTTGGGGTGAAACTGGAAAAATGTGCTTTGGATGGGGGGGTCTGCATGGGGAAAACAGCGAGGAAAGGAGATGGGGATTGGGGGCAAATGGGGCCTGCATGGGGATGGGGGTTTGGGGAGATTTGGGGTTCTTGGGGAGGAATTTGGGGTTCTTGGGGTGAAACAGGAAAAATGTGCTTGGGATATGGGGATAATGGGAAAAATGGGGATTCTGCGGGGAATTTTGGGGTGAACCAGGGAAAATGCACTTGGGATTTGGGGGATAAACAGGGGTAAGACGTGTGGTTTGCACAGGGATGGGGGAATTTGGGTTTTGGAGAGAACTGGGGGTTTTTGGGGGTGAAACAGGAAAAATGTGCTTTGGATTAGGGGTAAATGGGAAAAATGGGGTGGTCTGCATGGGGATGGGGTTTGGGGGAATTTGGGGTTTTTGGGATGAAATAGGAAAAACACACTTTTGATTTGGGTCTGCACAGGGATGGGGAGTTTGGGGAGAATTTGGAGTTTTTGGGGGTGAAACTGGGAAAATGTGCTTAGGATTTGGGGAAAAATGGGGGGTGGGGATGGGGGATTTGGGGGTGAAACAGAAAAAATGTCCTTGGGATCCGGGGAAAAATGGGAAAAAAGGGGGGGGATCCACATGGGGATGGGGGTTTGGGGGGAAATTGGGGGATTTGGGGTTTTTGGGGGGGAAATTTGGGGTTTTCCCCAGATTTGAAGCCCTGCCCATGTCAGTTGGAGGAAATTGGGACAATTTTGGTGAGATGAGAGCGACGCTGTTCCAGGGTAAAAAGCAGCAATTCCAGGGGCAGGGAAGGTCACAGAGACCCCAAATCCGGGGTTTCACCCCAGAATGGCCCTGGCAGAGTGAACTCCTGACAATCCGGCTCGGGACAGCCCCGAGGCTGAGCAAACCGGGGCAAAGTGCCCCAAACTGGTCCTGCAGGTTGAGGCGGGGCCGCAGGTGTGGCCCGAGGGCCTTCCTCGAGCCCTGGGGAGCTCATTAAGCATTGGGGTGCTTAATTAACCACCAGGCATGTTAATTAAACGCTAATTAGTGCCACCAAGGAGTAACAGAGCCGTGACAGGGGTGGCAGCAGCGTCACCCCCAAAATGAGGCCGAACACGGGGGGTTCTGTCACCTGTCACCCCAAAACCCAAGGGTCAGGGACCCCCAAACTCAGGGGTTGTGCCCCAAAAATGCAGAAATTCACCTCAAAATGGGGGGTGAGGGGGAGTCCCACCCCCCCCAGTTCCCTGTGCCCCCCTCGCCCCCTCCCCACGTACGTTTTTGGGGTGCAGTTGGCAGGAACAGCCTCGTTTCACCCCGTTTTGGGGGCCCGCAGGAGCTCAGCTCCCCCTCCTGCCCCACCACCTGATAAAAATTAAAACCCCAAAATGCAAAAACCACCAAAGTTCCGGGAAAAACACCAACACCCCCATTCCCCAGCACCCCAAAATTCCTTTTTTGGCCAAACCGCGGCTCGGGGGGTGCGGTGAGGGGGAGCCCCCCCATTTCCCGGCTGCGGGAATGGAAGGCAGGAGGCGCCGGGGGTGATTTTTGCCCGATCCGCGGGGTTTTGCCCGTTCCCGAGTTGTGTAATGGGGGCTGGAGGTGCTCCCGCTGTGTCACCGCCTGTCCCCTCCCTGTCCCCGCTCCGTACCTCGCTCTGCTGCGGGGGGCGGCGCTCCCGGGTCGCCGCTTTGTTTTTGGGGGGTAAAAGCGGCGGCAAAAAGCGAAATTTGTCACCCCAAGTTGCCCGAGCAGGAAGGCGAGGCCGCCCCCGCCCTGCCCCCCCGGGCCGAGGCTCCTCCCTGCGCCGCTCCCGCGAGGGGGTGGGGAGGGCTCGGGAGGTTTTGGGGGGTTTTGGGGTGATTTTGGGGGTTTGGGATCCTGCGGGGTGTTCACCGCATTGGAGGGGGGGAGGGGAGTGGGTGGGGCTGGGCGTGAGGGGGACATTGGGGGACAGGAGGGAGAGGGACACGGGGGGACATTGGGGGCGTGGGCAGGGGTAGCACACAGTGGGGGACATTGGGAGTGGGCAGGAATTGGTGGGGACATTGGGGGGGCAAGAGGGAGATGGACACGGGGGGGACATTGGTGGGGTTGGACAGGGGCAGGAACTGGGGGGGGACATTGGCAGGAGTGAGAACCGGGGGGACATTGTGGGGGACAAGAGGGAGATGGACACGAGGGGGACATTGGGGGTGGGCAGGGGGAGGACTTGGGGAGGCATTGGAAGCTGTGGGGGGGCACTGGGGGGACATTGGGGGTGGGCAGGGGGAGGAATTATTGGGGGGACATTGGAGGGACAAGGGGGAGATGGACACAGGGGGGACGCTGGGGGAGGTGGGCAGGGGTGGGACATTGGAGGGACAAGGGGGAGATGGACACGAGGGGGACATTGGGGGTGGGGCAGGGGCAGGAATTATTGGGGGGACATTGGAGGGACAAGGGGGGAGATGGACACGGGGGGGACGCTGGGGAGTGGGCAGGGGTGGGACATTGGAGGGGGTTGGAACGGGAGAAATTGGGAGGGACATTTAGGGGGGACATCAGGGTGGGACGGGGGAGAAGAGGGAGATGGACATGGGGGGGACATTGGGGAGCTGGGCAGGGGCAGGAATTGGGGGGGACATTGGGAGGGGTGGGGAATGGGGGACATGGGGGGACAAGGGGGAGATGGACATCTGTTAGGGTGACACGTGTGACACACTCACCACGGCTGTGACACACTCACCACGGACCCCCCTCCCCCCAAGTCACATCCCACTCCCCTTCTTCATTTTCACCATTTTTCCCCCCTGAAAAAAAACCCACCAAACCAAAATTAGGCATTTTTTATTATGTGTTACCCATTTTCTACATTTTCCCCCCATTTTCTACATCTCTCCCCCAAAAATGGGGAGGCAGGAGGGGCGTCGGGAGAAAATGAACATTTTGAAGGGTTTGGGTGAGAAATAAAACGGAAATAGAATAAAACTGAGAATATATCACCCCAAACCAGTAGTTAAACAGGAAAGAGAAACTTGTGAGCAAAAATGAGGGTTGGGTTAAAAAACCCCAAAATTGGTGGGTAAAAAACCAAAGAAAAGGCACTGAGGGTGTGGCACAGCCCCAATTCCAGGGGGTTTTACCCCAAATTGGGTGTGGAGCAGCCCCAATTCCAGGGGGTTTGGGCCAAAAGCACAAAAAAGGCAATTTTGGAACAAAACCAAGAAAAAGGCCAAGTTTAGGGGCAAAATTAAAAAAAAGAACAGCCCAATTCTGGGCCAAAAGCAAAAAGGGGCCAAATTTAGGGGCAAAAATAAGAAAAAAGGGCCCAATTTGGGGTCAAACAAAAAGGGCAAATTTCCACCAAAAGGGCCCAGATTCCACCCAAAATAAAAGGGAAATGGGGTCCAAAGTCGCTGTAAAATCCTCAATTTTGAGGATTTCTTTGCCCTGGCCCTGCCTGGGCTTTCAGGGTTATCCCAGGGTTGGTTTTGGGTGGGAATCGGGGATTTTGGGTCATGGGATTGAGGGATTTTGGGTGGGAATCAGAGATTTTGGGTAATGGGATTTGGGGATTTTAGGTGGGATTTTGGGTCATGGGATTTGGGGATTTTGGGTAAATCCGCAGCAATTTGGGAATGGGATTGGAGGAGGACTCTTAGGGTTTGACCACCTTGAGTTTAATTAGGGTTTCCTACTTCATTAATGAAGCCATTGCTTAATTAGCACCCCCAATTCATTAGCAAGAATATCCTGAGAACCCCCTGCTTCATTAACTCCCCCCAGTTCATTACAGGGGCTTCATTAGGGACCCCCAATCAATTACTGGGGGCACCATTAAGACCCTACTTGGTTAGGAAGGTGTTAGGGCACTAATTAAGGCAGGGCTTGTTAAAGCCCTAATTAAGGACTCACAGGGCAGGGGGTTGTATCGCTTGTCTGTAGCCAGCGGTGCCATGGCCAGGTCCTGCAAAATGGGGGAAAAGCATCAAGTTTAGGTAAAAAAAATAACTCAATTCAGGCAAAAAGGCTGTTTTATTGAAAAGAAATAAAATAAAAGGTGACTTTGGTTGGACTGACCTTGTCAGAGAGCCTGGAGAGGAACATCTGCACCACAGTGGCTTCTTGGAGAGGAGAAAACAATAAAAAAAAAGAATTTTGGAGGAAACCGCCTGGATTGGGGGATCTGAATGTGAGGTCTTTACCCAGTTTGAGGGTACCTCAATGACCCCCAGAACAAGAATTAGCATTTAACCCATTTAACTTAAAGCTCCAAGTGACCCCCAAAACCCCCAACCCCAACCCTTTTTAATGCCCAAAAATCCCTAAATCCCCCAAAACCACAGCAAGCGTTTAACTCCCAAAGCTCAGAGTGAGCCCAGGTTTAAACTCGGTCTCGTACCTCTCTGGCTCACTCATGCCGCAGGACTAAAGGCTTCTCTGAAGTTTAAGCCATTCTTCGCTATATTTTAGTAAAATCTAAGGTACTAAATTGATTTTCTGCTGCCAAAAGAGGAAAAAGCAGCAAAATCCCCTCAAGAGCTCCGGCGCCTTCCCGCCCCTTTTTCCTCGCCTCAGCGACCTTAGCCCCTCCCCTTCCCGAGGCCCGCCTCCTATAGGCCGCCAGGTCAGGCCTCCAACCAATCAGAAGGCAGATATTGACTAAGCCACGCTCTCCCAGTTTATGCGGTATCAGCTAATCAGAGATGAGGCGCGCAAAGGAGGCGTCGCTGATTGGCTGAGGGCCATGAGGGAGAAGTGTGAAGGGAGGGCGGTTTGTGAGGGGTTTGTGCAGGGAAGGGATCGGGGAAGGCGCTGCGGCCGCGAAGCACCGGGGGTGAAACGGGGAGAGGAACAAACCCGGCTCGGGCTGGGCGGCCCCGCGGAGCTCAGGGCGCCGCTCCCCTCGCCCGCGCCGCCCCTCCCTTAGCAACAGCCGGCGGCCCAGCGGCGTCGCGAGGGGGATTTTTCTGATTGGCCGAGCCCCGCCGCGCCTGGCCAATGAGCGCGAGCCACGGGACCCTGGGCGTCCCCGCCCACCCCGCGCCGGCTGCGGGGCCGCTCGGAGCGTACCAAGCGCAGGCGTGCAGGGGGGGAGCCCAGTGGTTCAGGTTTTAGGAGCGTCACAGCCCCTCACAACCCCCGTGCGAGGGAGGACGAGGAGGCTCCTCAGGATCTCTGTAGGGGAGGAGCTGCCCTGGACAGCGAGGTGTGGAGAGCAGGAAGATAGTGAACCCCCCCCAGTCTCCCCCCGGACAGCCGGGTGGCGCTGTCCGGGCGGAAGTGAGGTGTCGCGCGCTGAGGCGGTTCCGGTGTGGGAGCGGCCGGGCTGGGCTGAGGCGGGGTCGGGCCGGTGAGTCCCGGGGGGCTCCGGGGGCGGCAGCGGCGCCGGGGGCGGGCGGGGAACCGGGTGGGGCTCGGAGGAACCGGGGGCAAAGCGGGGGCTCGGGGCGAGCGGAGGGAGCGGTGACAGTTTGGGGATCCTGGGAGGAGGGGACGCGGGTGTGAGGGGGGGTGGGGGGGGCGTGAGAGGCGTGAGGGGACCCTGAGGGGACAGAGGGACAGTGAGGGGACAGACGGACATGAGAGGGACAGACAGGGAGAGGACAGACGGACATAGGGGGAGCTGAGGGTTTGGGGACATGGGGGGCTGAGGGGCGTGAGGGGACAGAGGGATAGGGAAGGGGACAGACGGACGTAGGGGGGCATTGAGGGGGACAGACGGACAGACGGACAGGTGCCACCTGGGCACACCAGGTGCCAGCACAGTGTGGGACAGGAACCAGCAGTGACCGAGAGCTCGGTTTAAAAAATCTCATTTAATTATCGCAGGAATCGTTAATGAGCTAAAAAAATCACCTTGGGCCAGCCCCAAACCTCTGGAATGATTTTTGAGGTTAAATGTGAATTACTTTGGGGTTAAACGTGGGTTATTTTGGGTTAAATGTGAATTACTTGGGGTTAAATGTGGGTTATTTTGGGGTTAAATGGGAATTACTTTGGGGTTAAACCCCTGTTTTTGGTGGGTTCCAGGCCAAGGCCATGCTGAGCACAGCCCTGGTCATGGCTGGCAGCCTGAGGGCTGATCCTGTGGTACAATGTGGATTAATTAAGTGTTAAATATTAATTATTTATTATTTTGACCATTTCAGGCCGAGGCCATGCGTGCACAGCCCTGGTCATGGCTGGCAGCCTGAGGGTTGATCTAGGATTACATGTGGATAATTTTTGACAATAAACATTAATTATTTATAATTTTTGTGTGTTCCAGGCCGAGGCCATGCTGTGCACAGCCCTGGTCATGGCTGGCAGCCTGAGGGCTGATCCTGTGGTACAATGTGGATTAATTTAAGTGTTAAATATTAATTATTTATTATTTTTGACCATTTCAGGCCGAGGCCATGCTGTGCACAGCCCTGGTCATGGCTGGCAGCCTGGCTCTCACCACGGCCGTGGTTGCCCATGCCTATTACCTGAAGCACCAGTTCTACCCCACCGTGGTGTACCTGACCAAATCCAGCCCCCAGCATGGCTGTGAGTGCTCTGTTCTCTATTAATTACCCCTAATTAACCCCTCATTAACTGACCAAAGTCCCCCCAGGGTGGGTTTGGGGTACCAGGATCCCCCCAGGATAGGTTTAGGGTCCCAGCCTCCCCCAGGGTGACCCCCAAATCCCATTTTTGGGGTACCAGAACCCCCTCAGGATGGATTTAGGGTCCCAAACCCCCCCGAGTGACCCCAAATCCCATTTTTGGGGTCCCAAACCCCCCAGGGTGACCCCAGTCCATTTTTGGGGTGTCCTGCCCTGCAGGTGCTGTACATCCAGGCCTTTGTGCTCGTGTTCCTGCTGGCAAGTTCATGGGCAAGGTGTTCTTCGGGCAGCTGCGCGCGGCCGAGATGGAGGTGAGAGACTGGGGGGCACTGGGACCCCAAAAAGGGTTTGGGATGATTTGGGGGGGTTTGGGACCCCAAAAAGGGTTTGGGGATGATTTGGGGGAGTTTGGGACACCAAAAAGTGTTTGGGGCTGATTTTGGGGGGAGTTTGGGACACCAAAAAGTGTTTGGGGCTGATTTTGGGGGGAGTTTTGGGCTCCAAAAACTCTTTGGGGCTCATTTAGGGGGACTTTGGGACTCCTAAAGGTCTTTTTAGGGCTGATATTGGGGGCAGTTTTGGATACCAGAAGATTTCTGCTGCTGATTATGGGGGCTTTTGACCCCAGAATGTCTTTGGGGCTGATTTAGGGGGCAGCTTTGGACTCCAGAAAGTCTTTGGGGCTGACTTAGGGGCAGTTTGGGACCCCAGAAAGTCTTTGGGGCTGATTTTAGGGGGTTTTGGTGCCATTTGGGGGCATTTGTTGCCATTTGGAGAGGAATTTATGACCCCAGTAGGGTTCATGGTGCTGATTATGGGGGGATTTTTGACCCCAGAAATTATTTGGGGCTAATTTTGGGGAATTTTGGATCCCAAAAGGTTTTTGGTGCTGATTTTGGGGGGGAATTTGCACCTCGGAAGGCCTTTGGTGCTATTTGGGGGGAGAATTGATGCATTTTAGGGCAGGATTTAAAACCCTGAGAGTCTCTCAGGGCCACTTTGGGTGGGGATTTTGAGCCCCAAGAGTCTTTGGGTCCCAACTATTGGGGTGAATTTTGCCCCCCCAGGGTTTTTGGGGTGGATTTGCCCCCCCAGGGTTTTTGGGGTGCATTCTGGGCCCCGTTTGGGCTCCAGCCTGGGCACCCCCTCCCTGCCTGTGTCCCCCAGCACCTCCTGGAGCGCTCGTGGTACGCGGTGACCGAGACTGCCTGGCCTTCACCGTCTTCAGGGACGACTTCAGCCCGCGCTTCGTCGCCCTCTTCACCCTCCTCCTCTTCCTCAAGTGCTTCCACTGGCTGGCCGAGGACCGCGTGGACTTTGTGAGTGTTGGCAGCAGGGAAAAGAGCTCAAAAAGTGGCCCAGAAAACCCCAAATCCAGCCCAAAAATCAGCCAGGATCAGCCCAGAACCTGCCTGAGAGCAGCACAAAAATAACCCTAAACCAGCCCAAAAACAACCTGAAATCAGCCTGAAAAATAACCCAAAAATAACCTGAAATCAACGTAAACCAACCCAAAAATAACCTTTAATCAACCTGAAAACAACCAAAAATAACCCAAAATCAGCCTAAACCAGCCAAAAATAACCTGAAGTCAACTCAAAACCAACCCAAAAATAACCCCAAATTAATCTGAAAATAAACCCAAAAATAACCGGAAATCAGCATAAACCAGCCCAAAAATAACCCCAAATCAGCCTAAACCAACCCAAACCCAACTGAAAATCAGCTCAAAACTAGCCCAAAAAATAACCCCAAATACTACCCCAAAAATAACCTGAAATCAACCTAAACCAACCAAACCCAACTGAGAATCAGCCCAAAACCAACCCCAAAATATCCCCAAATCAGCTCTAACCAGCCCTAAATCAGCCTAAGCAACCCAAATCCAAACCCAACCCAAAATCAGCCCAAAAACAACCCAAAACCAGCCCAAAAATAACTGAGACACCAAAAAATAGCCAAAACAGCCTGAAACCACCCCAAAAATTTACCCAAACTACCCCAAACAGCCCAAAATGACCCCAACCCCAAGTTTTAATAAAAAATGGAATTTTGCTCCCCGCAGATGGAGAGGAGCCCCAACATCTCGTGGCTGTTCCACTCCGCATCGTCTGTGAGTGCTCCTGGTTTGCATCACTTTGGGGAACACCCAAAAAAACCCCAAAAAACCCCAAAAACAGCCCCAAAAACCAGCCCCAGGGCAGCCGGGCCTGCTGGGGCCTGATAAGCCCAATTAGGGTAATCAGCAGGGTTCGTTAACGAGGGGGGGTGGGGGGAAAACACGGCCTGGATCCGCGGCAAAGTGGGGTGGGGAATGGGATTTGGGGGTTTAGTTCCTGAAACGGGATTTGGGATTTGGGGTAAAAATGGGAATTGGGGATTTATTTCCTAAAGTGGGAAAATGGATTGGGATTTACTGCCTAAAATAAAAAAAAAAAAAAAAAAAAGATTTGGGGATGTGGTTCCCAAAATGGGGATTTAGGGATTTACTGCCTAAAATGGGATTTAGGGATGTGGTTCCTAAAATCAGAAAAATGGGATTTAGGGGTTTACTTCCTAAAATGGAAAAATGGCATTTAGGGATGTGGTTCCTAAAATGGGAAAAATGGGATTTAGGGATAAAAATGGATTTAGGGATTTACTGCCTAAAACGGGATTTAGGGATGTGGTTCCTAAAATCAGGAAAATGGATTTGGGATTTACTTCCTTAAATGGGAAATATGGATTTAGACATGTGGTTCCCAAAGTGGAAAAATGGATCCATTAATTTTTTGGGACCTGTTCGTTTTTTGGGATCTTTTGTTGATTTTTTGGGATTTGTTCATTTTTTGGGACCTGTTCATTTTTTTGGATCCGTTGATTTTTTGGGATCTGTTCAATTTTGGGACCTGTTCATTTTCTGGAATCTTTTGTTGAGTTTTTTGGGCTCTTTTGTTGATTTTTTGGAGTCCGCTTATTTTATGGGATCCGTTCGTCTTTCAGGACCCATTCATTTCTTGGGACCTGTTGATTTTTTGGGATCTTTTGTTGATTTTTTGGGCCCTTCTGTTGATTTTTTGGGCTCTTTTGTTGATTTTTGGTGTCTCTCCCAGCCCTGATGTTCCTCCTGGGCATCCTGGATTTCCTCTTCGTCAGCCACGCCTACCACAGCATCCTGACCCGCGGCGCCTCCGTGCAGCTCGTCTTCGGCTTCGAGGTGGGTTTGGGGGGTCCCGGGGGTCCCAGAGCCTCGCAGGCCGGGGTGTCCAGCTGGCGCCGTCGCTGTCCCCAGTACGCCATCCTGCTGACCATGGTGCTGACCATCTTCATCAAGTACGTGCTGCACTCCATCGACCTGCAGAACGAGAACCCCTGGGACAACAAGGCCGTGTTCATGCTCTACACCGAGCTCTTCACCGGTACGGGGGCGTTAATTAGGCCTTGGTTAACGAGGAGTGAAGTGTTGGGGTGTTGGTTGGTCAATGAAGAGTCAAAGCCTTGGTGGTGCTTGGTTGATCTCCATCAGTCAATGGAGAGTTGAAGTCTTGGTGTTCAGTTGGTTTTGGTTGATGAACAAAGAGTCAAAGTCTTGGTTTCCAACGGGTTTTTGTTCATTAACGAGGACTCGAAGTGCTGGTGTTGAACTGGTCTTGGGGTCAACCAAAACTGGAAGTGTCGGTGGTGTTTGGTTGGTCTGGGTTGATCAACCAAGACTTGCTCAACTGGTCACGCTCAGCTGACCTTTGGTTGTCCCAGAATTGGCCCAGGTGCCTTTGGGGTCCCACCTTGTCACCTCACCTGTCCCAGAATTGGCCCAGGTGCCTTTGGGGTCCCACCTTGTCGCCTCACCTGTCCCAGAATTGGCCCAGGTGCCTTTGGGGTCGCACCTAGTCACTGAGCTGTCCCAGATGTCCCTCTGTGTTCCCAGGGCTGATCAAGGTGCTGCTCTACATGGCCTTCATGACCATCATGATCAAGGTGCACACCTTCCCGCTCTTCGCCATCCGCCCCATGTACCTGGCCATGAGGTGAGGCCGCGTGTGGGGGACCCGGTGCTCATCCTGGTCCTGATCCCAGTCCTGATCCTGATCCCAGTCCTGATCCCATCCACATCGCAATCCTCATCCTGATCCCATCCTGATCCCAGTCCTGATCCTGATCCCATTCTGATCCCATCCTGATCCCATCCCAGTCCTGATCCTGATCCCATCCTGATCCCATCCCAGTCCTGATCCCATCCACATCGCAATCCTCATCCTGATCCCATTCTGATCCCATCCTGATCCCATCTCAATCCTGTCCCATCCCGATCCCAGACCTGATCTTGATCCCATCCCAATCCCATCCCAGTCTTGATCCTGATCCTGATCTCAGTCCCTCTCCAATCCCGATCCCATCCCAAGCCTGATCCTGATCCTGATCCCATCCCAGTCCTGCTCCCAATCTCGATCCATCCATCCTGATCCTGATCCCAATCTGATCTTGATCCCATCCAATCTTCATCCTGATCCCATCCCAATTCCGATCCCAATCCCAATCCCGATCCTGATGCAATCCTGATCTCGATTCCAATCCCATTCCCATCCCAATCCCCATCCCAATCCCACCCCGATCCCAATCCAACCCGTTTTCCCCTCAGGCAGTTCAAGAAGGCCGTCACGGACGCCATCATGTCCCGCCGGGCCATCCGCAACATGAACACGCTGTGAGTGCCTGATTCCCCCAAAGACCCCAAAGAAAACCCCAAAACCCGTGTGCATCCACCCCTAAAACCCCAGCTGTGTTTTTTGGGATCGGCTGTGGATTTTGGGGTTCCCCTGGCGCAGGTACCCCGACGCCACGGCCGAGGAGCTGCAGGCCATGGACAACGTGTGCATCATCTGCCGTGAGGAGATGGTGACGGGCGCCAAGCGCCTGCCCTGCAACCACATCTTCCACACCAGGTGCCATTTGGGGCATTCTGGGATTTGGGCTGGTGCTGGGGATTTTGGGATGGTTTTGGGGGTGGTTTTGGGGGGTCACTGCCACAGCTCTGCCAGCCTGCAACGGCAGTCCTGATCCTGATCCCAGTTCCAATCCTGATCCCATCCTGATCCCAATCCTCATCCTGATCCCAGTCCTGATACTGATCTCATCTCCATTCCAATCCCATCCCAATCCCAGCGCTGCAGTGGCAGTTAATGAGGTCATTAGTTAACTCAGGATTAATTAATATGGGTTCATTAGTGGGGAAGGGTTAAACTCCATTGGGTGGATCAGAGGGACATGGAGGGGTCTCGGGGGGGCCAATTAATTAACGGAAATTAATTAACGGGTTAATTACCGCCAGGGGAATAGAGCAGCAGGGGTTTTGGGGTGGCACTGATGAAGGGGTTAATTATGGGGTTAATGAAGGGGTTGATTAACCCTTCAGCTGCCTGTGCTCATGGTTCCAGTGGGCAGCAGACAGGGGGCCAACAGTGAACAAGGGGGGAATTAAATAACGGGTTATTATGGCCAGGGGAATAAAGCAGGGGGGTTTTGCGGGGTGGCATTAATTGAGGTATTAATTAGGGTGTTATTAACCCCTCAGCTGCCTGCGCTCCTGGTTCCAGCGCAGCAGACGTGCCCCACGTGCCGCATGGACGTGCTCAGGGCATCGCTGCCCCCACAGCCGCCCCGGAGGCTCCGGCACCGGCACCGGCAGCGCCGGCACAGCCCCCGAAACTGTGAGTGGGACAGACGGACAGACAGATGGGGAGGGACAGATGGACAGGGGGACAGGGGGAGGCACCAGCACAGCCCCCGAACTGTGAGTGGGACAGACGGACAGACAGATGGGGAGGGGACAGATGGACAGGGGAACAGGGGGAGGCACCGGCAGCGCCAGCACAGCCCCGAACTGTGAGTGGGACGGACGGACCAGACAGGGGACAAAGGGACAGGGAGAGGACAAAAGGACAGAGAAGGAGAGGCCCCGTGCACAGCCTGGGCTGTTTCCCCCTGGACATCCCAGTGTGGGAATTCCCTCAGTGCCTTCCCACAGTGCCATCCCAACAGTGCCATCCCAACAGTGCCATCCCAGCCTGGCACATTTCTCCCATTCCCTTTGGGGTCGGGATTTGGGAATTGCAGCTCCCATCTCTGCCCTGTCCCTGCAGTTCCCCAGGCACGTTCCCGTTCTGGCCGTTCCCTTTGGGGTCAGGATTTGGGATTTCTGCCTCTCTCAGCTTTGCTCTCTCCCCACAGTTCCCCAGGGGCTGCTGCCCCCGTTCCCCCCGGGCACGTTGGGGTCGGGATTTGGGAATTGCAGCTCTCCCATCTCTGCCCTGTCCCTGCAGTTCCCCAGGGGCTGCTCCCTCCCTTCCCCCGGGCATGTTCCCGTTCTGGCCGCCCGTGGGGCCCTTCCCGCCCGGCCCCGGCCCCGCTGCCCCGGCCCAGCCTGGCACTGACGGAGCTGCCGCGGCTGCTGGAGCTGCTCCTGGTGAGTCCAGCCTGAATCCCATCCGAATCCCACCCCGAATCCCACCCTGAATCCCACCCCGAATCCCATCCGAATCCCAGCCCGAATCCCACCCTGAATCCCAGCCCGAATCCCACCCTGAATCCCATCTGAATCCCACCCTGAATCCAGCCTGAATCCCAGCCCGAATCCCACCCTGAATCCCATCTGAATCCCACCCCGAATCCCACCTCAAATCCATCTGAAACCCACCCCAAATCCCACCCCAAATCCCACCCCAAATCCCATCCTGCCCCTTTTCACACCCCAAATCCCCCAAACCCAACTCCCTCTCTTTCCCCACCCAAACCCCCATTATTTCCCACCCCCAAACCCCATTTCCCACCCCCAAACCCCCATTTCCCACCCCCAAACCCCCATTTCCCACCCCCAAACCCCCATTATTTCCCACCCCAAACCCCATTTCCCACCCCCAAACCCCCCATTTCCCACCCCCCAAACCCCCCATTTCCCACCCCAAACACCCCCATTTCCACCCCCAAACCCCCATTTCCCACCCCAAAACCCCATTTCCCACCCCCAAACCCCCATTTCCCACCCCAAACCCCCATTATTTCCCACCCCAAACCCCCCATTTCCCACCCCAATCCCTGTCTGTCCCGCAGGTTCCCGTCCCGGTTCTGGTCCCGGTTCTGGTCCCGGTGCCGTTCCCGGTGCCGCGGGGTCGGAGCCGGGCGGGGCCGGGGCGGTGCCGGGGCTGCCGCTGCCCCCGCCATGGGTGGGGATGCCCTGGCCGCCGCTCTTCGGTAGGAACGGGCATTGGATTGGGCATTTTGGGATTTGGGGATTGGGGAATTGGGGATTGTGGGGTTTGGGGTTTGGGGAATTGGGATTGGGGATTTTGGAATTGTGGAATTGGAGATTTGGGGTTGGGAATGGGGTTTTTGGCATTGGGGAATTAGGAATTGGGGATTGGGGATGTTTGGGTTGGGAATTTGGGGTTGGGGGTTTGGGGTTTGGGGATTGGGAATTGGGATTGGGGATTTGGGGAATTGGATTGGGGATTTGGGATTTGGGATTGGGGATTTTGGAATTGTGGAATTGGAGATTTGGGGTGGAATGGGGGTTTTGGGATTGGGGATTTGGGGATTGGGATTTGGGAATTGGGGATTGGGGATGTTGGGTTGGGAATTTGGGGGTTGGGGATTTGGGGGTTTGGGAACTAGGGATTTGGGGTTTGGGGATTGGGGGTTTGGGGATTTGGGAATTCAGGAATTTGGGATTTGGAAATTTGGGGGCTTGGGATCCCAGGACTGGGAATTTGGGAATTGGTTGAATTTGGGATTTGGCTGAATCCCCCATCACCAGGGGTGCCCCCCATGCCGGTGATCTGGGGTTTGGGAATTTGCTAATTTGGGATCTGGGGGATCTCAGGGCTGGGAATTGGGGGTCCCAGGCTGACCCCCTGTGTGCCCCCCGTCGCCAGGGGTGCCCCCCATGCCCGTGCCCCCCGCCGGCTTCGCGGGGCTGACGGAGGAGGAGCTGCGGGCCATGGAGGGGCACGAGCGGCAGCACCTGGAGGCGCGGCTGCAGTGCCTGCACAACATCCACACCCTGCTGGACGCCGCCATGCTGCAGATCAACCAGTACCTGGGCGTGCTGGCCACCATCGGGTACTGGGGGGGACTGGGAGGACTGGGGGGGACTGGGAGGGACTGGGAACACTGGGAATGGACTGGGAGAGACTGGGAATGGACTGGGGGGGACTGGAATGGACTGGGAGGGACTGGGAATGGACTGGGGGGGACTGGGGATGGACTGGGGGGGACTGGGGATGGACTGGGGGGACTGGGGATGGACTGGGGGGACTGGGACGGACTGGGGGGGACTGGGACAGACTGGGAATGGACTGGGAGGGACTGGGGGGGACTGGGAATGGACTGGGGGGGACTGGGAATGGACTGGGGGGGACTGGGGATGGACTGGGGGGGACTGGGACGGACTGGGGGGGACTGGGACGGACTGGGATGGACTGGGACAGACTGGGAATGGACTGGGGGGGACTGGAATGGACTGGAAGAGACTGGGGGGGACTGGGATGGGACTGGGGGGGACTGGGACAGACTGGGAATGGACTGGGAGGGACTGGGGATGGACTGGGAGGGACTGGGGATGGACTGGGAGGGACTGGGAACACTGGGAATGGACTGGGGGAGACTGAGAGCACTGGGATTGACTGGGATGGACTGGGAGCACTGGGAATGGACCGGAATGAACTGGAGGCACTGGGAGCACTGGGAGGGACTGGAATGAACTGGAGCACTGGGAGGGCTCAGTGCTCCCCACCCCCCCTCCCCCCCCTTGGGGTGACTCCCGTGCCCCCCCCCCCCCCCCCCCCAGGACCCCCGAGGCGCCCCCCGGCCGCCCCCCCCCCCGCGAGACCCCCCCGGAGGAGCCCCGGGACCCTCGGGAGCCACCGGAGCCAGCGGTGAGAGAGAGCCATGAACTGGGATGAACTGGATGAACTGGGATAAACTGGGATGCGCTGGGATGAGCTGGGATGAACTGGGATGAGGTGGGATGAACTGGGATAAACTGGGATGAACTGGGATGAGCTGGGATAAACTGGGATGCACTGGGATGAGCTGGGATGAACTGGGATGAGCTGGGATGAACTGGGATAAACTGGGATGAACTGGGATGAACTGGATGAACTGGGATGAGCTGGGATAAACTGGGATAAACTGGGATAAACTGGGATGAACTGGGATGAACTGGGATGAACTGGATGCACTGGGATGAGCTGGGATGAACTGGGATGCACTGGGATGAACTGGGCTGAACTGGGATGAACTGGGATGAGCTGGGATAAACTGGGATGCACTGGGATGAGCTGGGATGAACTGGGATAAACTGGGATGAACTGGGGCTGAAATGGTGCTCAACTGGGATAAACTGGCCTGAACTGGCTGAACTGAGTTAAACTGGGGGTGAACTAGGTTGAACTGGGCTAAACTGGTGGTGAACTGGGCTGAACTGGGGCTGAACTGGGTTAAGCTGGGGCTGAATTGGGTTAAACTGGGCTGAACTGGATAAAACTGGTGACGAAATGGGTCAAACTGGGTTAAACTGGTACAAACTGATCCAAATCGGCTGTGCCCTGGTGCAAACTGGGTTAAACTGGTTTTGCCCCGTGTTAAACTGGGACAAACTGGTTTTGCACTGAGTTAAACTGGTGCAAACTGGGTTAAACTGGTTGTGTCCTGTGTTAAACTGGTCCAAACCGGTGCAAACTGGTTCTGCACTGGTTTGAACCGGCCCAAACCGGTTCAAGCCGGCCGCCCCCGGTGTCCCCGCAGATGCGGCCCCCGCCGAGGATGAGGAGGAGGCCGAAGGCGCCGAGGAGCCCCGGGAGGGCCCCGAGCCCCCCGGAGGGCCCCGACACGGCCGAGCTGCGGCGGCGGCGCCTGCAGAGGCTGGGGACCCCCCCCGCCGACCGGGACCCCCGGAAATGACCCAAAACCTCCCCAAAACTGAACCGGGACCCCCAAAACCTCCCAAAAACTGAACCGGGACCCCCCAAAATCTCCCCAAAACTGAACTGGGACCCACCCCCCCCCCCCCCCCCCACTGACCGGGACCCCCCCCAAATCTCCCCAGGACCCCCCAAAACCCCCAAAAACTGACCCGGGACCTCCAAAAACCAACCCAAAACTGAACGAGGACCCCCCCTCCACTGACCAGGACCCCCAAAACTGAACCGGGACCCCCCCAAAATCTCCCCAGAACCCCCCCAAAACTGAACCGGGACTCCCCCCACTGACCGGGACCCCCCCCCACTGACCAGGACCCCCCAAAACCCCCAAAATCTCCTCAAAACTGAATCCACGACCTCCCAAAAACCAACCCTGACCCCCCTACACTGACCAGGATCCCCCAAAACCCCCAAAAATCTCCCCAAACTGACCCGGGACCCCCCCCACTGACTGGGACCCCCCAAACTGTCCCAAGATTCCCCCAGGACCCCCCTCCCACCTGCCCCGCCCCATTTCCCCAGCCCCTGACCCCTCTGCCCTCCCTTTTCCCTCTGTTTGCCCCCATTTTTTCCCAATTTCCCCCAATTTTTCCTCATTCCTCTCCATTTTTCCCAACTTACCTCAATTTTTCCCCAATTTCCTCTCATTTTCCCTCTATTTTTCCCCACTTTCCCCCAATTTCCCCTCTCCCCCAAGCCAGGGCCGGGGTCCCTTGTTGTTCCCAATGGGAATTTTGGGGTCCCCCTTGGGATTTTGGGGGAAATTGCCCCGGATTTGGGTCCTGCCCGTGGGAATTTCATGATTTTCCCAGGAAAATCTGGGAATTTTTGGGTCCCCTCCATGGAATTTCGGGGTTCCCCTGGAATTTTGGGAATTCTGCCCCCTCCCCATTAACAGTATTAAGCCCAACCCCCCCCCCCACCCAAACTGGTCTGTACTGGTTTGTACTGGTGGGAGCTGCAGTTTCTCGCTGACTTTTGCCCAATTCCGGGCGCTTTCGGCCAGACCCGGCCGCGCCCCAGTGCCTCTGGAACCCAAATTCTCAGGGAAAAACCAAAACTCCAAAACCCCACGGCCGGAATCGACGCAAACGGCGCCTTTTGCACCCAAACCTGGGGCTTTGGGGGGGAGTTTTGGGGCAAAAAGGAGCCAATTGGGATTTTCAGCTTTGAGGCAGATTTTTTTTTTGTGTTTTTTGCTTTCATTTTTCGGGTTTTAGCCCCAGCTTTGAGTGGCTTGATGAGGAATTTGCAATAACGCAGTGACGCCGCTTTGGGGAGTTGATTTGAACCCTTTTGTGTTGTTTTTTGCCCATTTTGAGCCAAAATCATCATTTCTTTGGGTCTGTTTGAGGGTTTTTTTGGGTGAATTCCTTTCAATTGCCTCGTTTTGGGTGTGGTTGCTTTGAGCTGGGGTGAAGGGGGGAGGGGATGACCCGGGGGATCTCTGGACCCCCAAAATCGCTCCTTTTCCCCCGAAGCGGTGGCGGAATTATTTAATTTGTAAAATAATGTACAAATTTTTACCAGCTCCGGTTGTAAATACAAATAAAAATTGCAGTAAAGCTCGGCTCCTCCCCGCCGCTTGGGGGCGCTCTGCGGCGCCGAGTCTCTATGGTTCACTGAGTCTCTGTGGCGCTCAGCATAGACACACCCGCCTGTACTGGTTTATATGGTTGGTTACATTAGTGCGGCGCTCCCCGTACTGATTGTATACTGGTTTATATTGCTTTATACTGGGTTTTCTTCAGTGTGGCCGCTCCGGTTTCTGCTTCCTGTCTCTACGGTAATGGCGGCGGCAGCGGAAGCCGCTCTGGCGGTCGGGCTCATCTCTATGGTTCTCCCGCCCTCCCCTCAGAGTGTCTGTGGTGGCTCAGCCATAGAGACATCCACAGAGACCCCCGCTTGTTCTGGTTTATAATGGTTTTGCACCGCCACAGTCTGTGCGGTTGGTGCGGCCCCTCCCCTACTGGTTTATACTGGTTTATACTGGTTTATACTGGTGTTTTCCCCGCTGGGTCGCTCTGGTTTCTCCTTCCTGTGTCTGTGGCCATGGCGGCGGCAGCGGAAGCCGCTCTGCCCGCTGGGGGCCGTCTCTATGGTTCTCCCTCCGCCGTTACTCGTCTATGGCGGCGGCGCTCCGGTTCCTCCCGCCCGCCAGGCGGCGCCGCCTCCCGGGGCCGCTCGGTGCCGCCACATCCGGGTGCCGCGCGGAGCGATGCGGCCGAGGGGCCCGAGGAGGGAGCCGGGGCTCCGCGGGCTCCGGGGAGGCGATGGACGGGGACGGGGACAGCGGTGAGAGCGCGGGGGCGCCCGGGGGGGAGGACCGGGGGCGCTGCGGGTGAGGTGGGGGCGCAGGGGCCGCCATGGAGGCGGGGGCTGAGGGAGCTCCGGGGGGAATTGGGGCGGCTGAGGGGGATTGGGATGAGGGAGGGAGAGATCTGAGGGGGCTTTGGGGGGACTGAGGGGATTTGGGGGCTCTGAGGGGATTTTGGAGAGTCTGAGGGTGTTTGAGGGGCGAGGGGGAGTGAGGTCTGAGGGGATTTGAGGGGATTTTGGGGAGTCTGAGGGGATTTTGGGGGTTTGAGGCGATTTGGGGATTGTTTGAGAGAATTTTGGGGCTCTGAGGAGATTTTGGGAGCGGTTGATGGAATTTGGGCACTCTGAAGATATCTCGGAGAGTCTGAGAATATTTTGATGGAATTTGAGGGTGTTTGATGGGATTTTGGAGCTCTGAGATGATTTGGGGTCTCTGAGGGAATTTGGGGGCACTGGCGATATTGGGGCGAGGAAGGGGACGAGATCTGAAGGGATCTGGGGGGTTCTGAGGGGATTTTGAGGGGTCTTTGAGGGAATTTGGGGCTGTTTGATGGGATTTGGGGCCTCTGAGGGGATTTTGGCACTCTGAGGAGATTTTGGGGGCTCTGAGGGGAGGGGTCACGAATCCTTGGTTGGGGATAATTTGGGGAGGGGGTCAGACCCCCCCCTCCCCCCCATTTAACCGTGCCCCTCTCCCCGTTTCTTTTAGCCCCCCCGGCCGAGCCGCCCCCGCCCGCTCCCCTGATCCCGGTCCCGATCCCAATCCAGATCCTGATCCCGATCCCGGTACCGGAGCTGACCCCGATCCCGATCCCCGGTCCCTGTACCGATCCCGATCCCGCTCCCTGTACCGATCCCGATCCCGGTCCCTGTACCGATCCCAATCCCGGTCCCGGTCCCGGTGCGGCCCCTCCGCCCCCGTCAGCCCCGAACGGAGGCCCCCCCGCCCCCCGCGGAGCCGCCCCCTCAGGAGCCGCCGCCGTTCCCGCCCGAGTTCCAGCGGCTCTGGGGCGCGGCCCAGGGCAGCCCGCACGACTTCGGGGCCTGGACCGAGCTGCTGGCCTACGTGGAGCAGGAGGTGAGCCTGGCCTGGGGACCCCAGACCCATTAATGACCCTCGAGCTGCTGGCATACGTGGAGCGGGAGGTGAGCCTGGTCTGGGACCCAGACCCATTAATGACACCCCAGACCCATTAATGACCCCTCGAGCTGCTGGCGTACATGGAGCAGGAGGTGAGCACGGGACCCCAGACCCGTTTGTGACACCCCAGACCCGTTAGTGGTCCCCCCTCTTCCCCCAAACCCCCGTATATCATTTCTAAACCCCCAATTTCCTCTCTAAATCCCCAAATTTCCCCTCTAAACCCCATTTCTCCCCTCCAGGAGCTGCTGGAGGCCGCCCGCCCGCGCCTTCGACGCGTTCTTCCAGCGCTACCCGTACTGCTACGGCTACTGGCGCAAGTACGCCGAGCTGGAGCGGCGCCTGGGCAGCGCCCGCAGCGCTCAGCAGGTGGGGCCTTCTTCTGAGCTTTTGGGGTTCAATTCCCCTTTTTTCCCAAAGTTCTGGGGTTAAAATCCCTTTTTTTCCTGAGATTTTGGGGCTTAAATCCCAATTTTTCCTGATTTTTTGGGGTTAAAATCTTATTTTTTCCTGTTTTTTTTTGGGTTTAAAATCCTGGTTTTTTCCTGATTTTTCTGAGGGTTAAACTCCCACTTTTTTCCTGATTTTTAGGGAGCAAAATAATTTTGGTTTTTTTTTGGGGGGGGGGGGGGGGGGTTTAAAATCCCTCTCTTTTCCTGAGGTTTTGCGGAGGAAAATCCCCAATTTTTTTTCCCCGAGTTTGGGGGACGAAAATCTCCATTTCTCTAGGCAGGGAGGGGCAGTGTGGGAACCCAGTGTGCCAGATGTGCCCAAGTGTGTCCAGGTTATCTCAGGTGTGCCCAGGTGTATCTCAGGTGTGCCCAGGTGTATCTCAGGTGACCCAGGTGTAACTCAGGTGTGCCCAGGTGTATCTCAGGTGTATCCCAGGTGACCCAGGTGTACCCAGGTGTATCTCAGGTGTACCCCAGGTGACCCAGGTGTGTCCCCCCAGGTTCTGGAGCGGGGCCTGCAGTCCATCCCCCTGAGCCTGGAGCTGTGGCTGCACTACATCAGCCTGCTGCAGAGCTCGCTGGACCCCGCGCGGCCCGAGAGCGCCCAGCGCGTCCGGGGGTGAGTGAGTGAGGGGAAACATCCACTGGGAAATCTTGGGAATGTCCCTGGGAAATCCTGGGAATATCCCTGGGAATGTCCCAGCGTTGTCCAGAAATGATCCTGGGAACGAGCCCGGGCTTGTCCTGGGAACATCCCCCCCTTTTGCCAGGATTCTTTCCCCCATTTTCCCAGTCATCCTTCCTGCTTTTTCCTGGGATTTTCCCCCCTTTCCCAGAATTCTTCTCCCCCTTCTCCCAGGATTTTTTCTCCTCCTTTTCCCAGTATCTCCCCCCATTTCCCAGTATTCTCCCCCTCCTTTCCCCGGGATTTTTTCCCCCTTTTCCCTGGGATTCTCTCCTTCCATTTCCCGGGATTCCTCCTCTCTTTTCCCTAGATTTCCCCTCCTGTTTCCTGGGATTCTCCCCCCCCTTTTCCCGGGATTCTCCCTCCCCATCTCCCAGTTTTTCCCCCCTTTCCCGGTCTGCCCGGTGACCCCGTGTCCCCCCAGGGCGTTCGAGGCGGCGCTGGCGGCGGCGGGGATGGATTTCCGCTCGGACAAACTCTGGGAATCGTACGTGGAGTGGGAGCGGGAGCGCGGCGACCTGCGGGCGGTGACGGCCATCTACGACCGCCTGCTGTCCATGCCCACGCAGCTCTACAGCCACCACTGGAGAGGTGGGGAAACACCGGGGAAACACCTGGAATTCCAAGGGAAAACACCTGGAATTCACTGGGAATTCACTGGGAAAACACTGGGAATTCACTGGGAAAATACTGGGAAAATAGCCAGGAATTCCATGGGGAAACACCGGGAATTCACTGGGAAAACAGTGGGAAAATGGCAGGAATTCACTGCAAATTCCATGGGAAAACACCGGGAATTCTA